>NC_034414.1:7472982-7490039 GCF_002078875.1 Numida meleagris | reverse complement strand
TGGAAAAAAGGGGACGAGGTCTCGTGATCTGCAAGTTTTTGTACTGCGAGCTTTTATCTTTTCCCTCCGGCTGGAAATGGTATCAGAGGAGAAAAGTACTGTGGGGACTGTAGTAGTCCTTCTCTTCTGAGAACTAGGTACATTCACTACATGATGTTATGATGTGGAGTACCAATGACCGAAAATCATAAAACCATGACAAACCTTGTCTTAAGCACAGCAACTGGATTAACTCTGCTTTACTAACTGTGATGCAAAGTAGTTGGGAAGAGAACCAAAAAATCACTACAGCAGCCTGGTACTTCACAATCCCTAAGTATTTATCCTGTATTTAGTTTGTGGAGTCTCACTGGGATTACACTCTGCCCATGCTATCCACTTTTATGCAGAATGGATGAGTTAATAGAATACAGTCCATAGTCTTCTTTGTGTCATTCTTCTTGTAACATCTGTTTCCCTAAGTTCTTTTTTTCTTGATGCATGAAAGAACTATTCCATCCTTTTTGTAAAGGTATCCACGATGAAATCTATCTGTCACAGTGAAACCGAAATTTGCAATGCGTGCAAACCAATACACTAACAAGGAACATTATGCTTTATCTCATAAGTACTATTTAATGAGTAGGGATGTGGAGCGTGATTATATGTATATAGAAACACAAACACATCTATGACTACAGATGTGTTTGTGTTAGCAAGCTGTGTGGCATAGAAGGAATGAATCTGTGGAGTAAAGCAGTTGATTCTGTTTGATTTCTGCCTGATTTCACTTTGTGACTTCTGTGGGGCTGCTCTAGACTAACTGAAGTACAGTGGGCTGAATATCCAGTTAGCTGTTGGGGCAGCTGGTAGGAGGGCTCCTTGGGTAAATTTCTGGTTTCAGGTTGCTCCACTGTATGAACAAAAGCATGACAGTTGAAGAGGATCAGATTTACTTGGTAAGTGTGTGCCTAATCTGAATTAAAGCAGCTAATGTAGTTGCACTCAACATCAAAATTGCACTGCATCTTGAAAGAAAAGCTGAAGGCTGAGGTGAAGGAGGATTGTTTTTTTCTACACTCAAGCGAGTGTAGAACGTGCTACCATGTCACAGGCAACCTTTCTTTGTGATATGAGATTTTCCCTTCAGCTCTTCATAAGAAAGTAGGTTTCCAAGTATTACAAAGGTAACTGCTGAGTTGTGGTATACAACCAGAAAACCTTGCTCCGTGGAATTCCAAAGATGAAATTGGCTTTCTCTGTTATCCTCAGTATGGACTCCGGAACATGGTTTTGGATATGGCATGCAGGATCCTTTCTGAATCCATTTTAATAATTGTTTTTCTCCTGGCAGAACTAATCAGCTTACTCTTATTTTCTTCAATTTTTCTTACTTTCGCAATGAGTCAAGTTCCAACGATTTTTCAAGTTAGATCAAATGTGTCTTAGAACCGTTCAGCAGTGATGAATCTTTTTGAGTTTTGCGAGAAATTTCTATCAAAAACTACTAGTTTCACCCAAGACCATAATATTTGTCCAAAGCATGGCACTCAAAGTATCTTCTATTTCAAGGGAGAATTGCTTTATTTAACATGTACAGCCATCTAGAGTGTTTTAACAACAAAGCGTTTTCAAATAAATGATTATCATTATAACTTCCAAACATAGCGTTTTCTGCTATTTCACACAGGTGAGCCATCATTTTCAAGGTTTTAAAAGAAACTATCAGATTAATTAAGATCCACATTTTTTTTAGTAGAGCTTTAGCTAACTGGAAGATCAATATAAATGCTGCTTCAAAATGTTTTAAAATGTCACTGGCAACAAATGAATATTTTATCATTTGAAAGAGGCGCTCTTCAGAATTCAGTTGAAAGTTATTAACTTTAAATTGTGACTGAGTACAAGTATTCCACTGCCAAGGCAATAGAAGCAGCCTAACTAGGGAATAAAAAAGACAGATCCTGAATCCCAGAAGCACTGTATTGCCTGTCACAAGGAAACCACAGTCAAGAATGGTTCAGAACCTGCAACTGAAGTGGATCTATAAGCAATGGAGTATTCTGGACGAAGCTCCAAGGTATGGTAAATGTGCCTGAAGAACTAGAGGAGTGTAGTGTCTGTAATAATCAGCTTGCAGCACTTATTAAAAGAAAGTATGTGAGAAACTATGAAATTCAAACAGAAAATTACAACTTGTAGATGATGAAACATCCTGGAGAAACTGAAGACAACAGCTCAGGAAGGGATGCTAACGCGCATGACAAGTTTTCTCTAGAAACTGGGTTAAGTGGAGGTATGTGGGCTGGTAGTCTGACTTCACTGAGAACTGCGGTATACAAAGCTAGGTAATAGCGTACTAGTGCACTAACAAAAAGGGTTATTGCAGCTAGGATAAGCAGAGCAGTCCTTGTGAAATTAAGGTCCTGATCTGGATGAATTCTTGCAAAACCCAATACATTTGCTGAAGAATTAGGACGTGGCCTTGGGCATAAATTATGAGCAGGATTGGCCTGCCTGAAAGTAAGGTTAAAAACAACCAGCAGTTGCACCTTTGACTGGAGGGAAACAAAGAAAGGTTATGAAGAAATACTGTAATGTCTGGGACAGAAAACATAACTCGGAGCTGCCCCAGAAGAAGAATGACAAGAGAATGGGTGAAAACAGATGTTGTGCATAACATGCGAAAGCCAAACTAAAACCAAAATGCAACAGTTTCTTGGTCTGAAACAGCTGAAGCCTTGTAACAGAAACTCGAAGTCTTTAGTGTTATAGTAGGGTTAAAAATAAGTTATTTTCTATTGAGGAGATGATCCCATAGGTACAGGTAAGGGAAAAGTTTTTGAGCTTGCTTCTATGCACAGCTTTTGGGCACATGAAGATTGGAAATGGGTTTTCATAAACATTCCAGAAAGCCAGCAATCAGTGTTTAAAAAAAAAAAATCTAGAAAGGAGCTAATCTGTAGGAATAAAACAAGTGTGAGAGAGAAGCCATGGAGACTGTTTCAGAAGTCTATTGTGAAGATGTACATTGCAGTGGACCTCAGAGTCCCTGTTCTCTGGCCTCATAGGCCTCATAGATGTGAATCTAAGGAATGTGCTTGCCTCTTGCTGGTGGCCTCATTTTATTCCCCTGCAAACCCAAGCAGGAGAGAAGAAAGAAGTGTTTTTGTCACACCTTGATGTGGAATCAGGATAGAGGTAGAACTCACATCTCTATTTGTGAGCCCAAATGTGATCCCGGTCAATCGATCTAGACAGATATAGAAAGACTGAGAATTAGCCAAACCTCCTGTATGTCCAGAAGGCAGCATGTTTGATCAGTTGCAGAAGCCTGGTGTTGTGTCTCAGTTCCAAGATGACTATGCAGCTGTCATCTGTTTTTTTTTTCCAGGTTATGTTACAGAGAATATACAGCTTTGTCCAGAACACAAGCTTTCAGGAATATAACCCTTAGTTGCTTTATGCTACTGCATTAAAGAGGAGATAATCAGACCAGCATCCCTTATACATGGACATACAAAGCATGCCTATTCCAGATTATTGAGATATCAGATAACCCATCCGGCTGTGCTAGCCTCAGAACTAGGCAGTACCACTGCACTCAAACTAATTAGCTGGCAGATGAGAGACAGTTTTTTGGTTGCTCTGTGCTGTATAATATACTACAGCGTTAGCTAATGTCTCTTCTGCTTGCTTCTGGGGCTTGCTTCTCTGTTAATCTGCTAGGAATTTACTTAGGGTTCTTTGTGCTCTGCCTCCTGTGGGGCAGACAGCTGTAGCTGATTGGATAGGGCCTCAGGATGGGAAAAGGCCTTGTAAGAGTGTGAGAGGAGTACAAAAAGAGCATAAGGCTGCCTGCACCTTTAGCTGATGGCAGAGCTCCGTTTAATGACATTTCTGAAGGAAAGAAATAGATACTGATCTGCCTATAGCTAACAGCATAGCTAGCCGCTAGTCTCCTAATTCATTGACAAGCATCTGATCCTGGTTAAGAACCCGCTGGATCAGTGCTGTTATTACGTTTTGAGAACTGTCTGCATCCTTTATCTTCTCCACAAGTGATGTAAAATACTAGCAAAGGTGTTTCATGCTATTACATTAAATTTAATCTGAAATCAGGAGCCCTGAAATGTCTTTACCTGCCACTCCCACAATTTCTGCCTGGTATCACCAGTGACTGCCAGAGCTGCATCACTCTATCCTGACATAGTTCAATTTACTTTTCAAGGTTGCTTTTTTCTGAGTTTTCTTCTTTCATAATACTAGGATTGAGAATTAATTTTAAGATCTCTGTAGTGTATTTTTCCCTAAATTACTGCTGAGTGCACTTAGCTGCATTGTAATTTAGGGTTTGGAAATTACAGAGCCCTGCAGTGCTGTGGTTGTACAAGATTCTTTGTTCATAGGTGTACAGCGGAGCTTACCACCTACACCCTAAAGCAAAGAACAAAATGGAACACTCGAGCTCTGTGCTTACAGTGTGTCTATAAGCACAGAGTCTGTAAGTTAATTCCAAAGCAACCATGGAGCCTTTCTCATGCATAGGTATTTATAGAAGCGATAGAGTTGAAATCAGTAGAAATTAGAGTAATTGAAGGAGTGAAGTTTGCAGCCAGAGCAGTCGGATTTAATTTTGAATTGATTCAAGCTTTGGAGATGTCTCTGCTTTGAGTCAGGGGTTGAATGAGATGAAGTCTTTTCCAAGCAATTTTTTTCCAACCTTCTGATACCGAGAGATTCTAAGGAATTGTAGCATCCTCTCTAGTAAGGGGAGAAGGAGATCGCTGTAGTTCCGGCAAAATTCATGGGACCCAGTGCTACAGTTTTCATTCCCAGGATATACCATGGAATGTGAAGGTGCTTATCTAGTGGAAATAGTAAAACTAAATGCAGTCAATATGATTTCAAGGAAATCAATGTTGTATAGAATAAATTCACAGTATAAAACGTTATTTTATGTAATAACAGTTTGGGCCAAAATCCTGTCCTGCATTAAGCAGGAGGAAAAAAAAACAACTCACCCCATCTACACCCCCAGAAGTCAAATCCAGACTATTGCCTAAGACGGGAGATCCTGTACCATTGTAGAATAAAAACAGCTATTAACATGTTTCACAGAAGAAAAATGCTCAGTCTGATTTCTTCTGCAGTTGAGCCTCAAAGTTTACCAAACCAGTTTGAACACTTTGTAAAGGAATTTGATTTTTAGGCATCTGACTGCTTCAGCTTTTAATTGGAAACCCAGGTTATCTATGCAATGCATTCAAGTCTGATCCTGCTAGACAGTCCTGCCAAGAACAGTTGTAAGAGCGATTTACAACCCAAAAGTCAGACAGCTGCTTCTCTCAGTAGGAAAGTGGGATCTGCTTTTCCCTTTAGGAGGAGCCTGGTTAGGAGGAGGGATCTGTTTTCTAATCCACATCTTGTCTCTTATCTACATCTCTCTGAGAAGAATTTATTGTATAAAGTGGAACGGTGAGTAAGAGATCATGGAAGATTCACGCACAGGGTATGTTGCAGCCTGCTGTCAAAGTCACTCCCACAGACCATGGGAGAAAAAAATTCGCTAAGGATACTGATTGCAGTTCTCATTCTGCCCAATCAGCCAGCTCTTTAGATGTCTACAAGATGACTTCCCAGCTCAGAATTCCGAGTCCTGCAGCGTTGATGAGTATTGCATTTAGACTGATGATTCTTAGGATGGGGCTTCTGTGTTTCTGCCTGGGCAGAATTATATGTCTGTTGATTTAGCACTTAAACAGTGAGTCTGACACATTCAGGCTGCACTAGATCACCTTTACATTAAGACAACGATGAAAAACTGTACGCTTATCCTGCTCTATTAAGCCAAAGATGTTTTCTTTTACCAGAAGAATGCACTTAACGTTCTGCAGAGATGTACATAGAAGATGAGCCCCTGTAGTCTTAGCTGAAATAGTAGGAATATTTGAAACAATTTTTCCAGCTCAGCTGGTCAGAGGAGAGTTCATCAGACTGGGTAATGAGACGAGTTTATTAAACATCTTTAAAGCTTAAAAGACAAAGATGAAGTTACAAGAACGAGCATTATTTTTCTGCTGTGATGATTAGGCATTAAAACATTTTCATAGAATCGGTGTATCCCAAGTTGAAAGGGACACACAGGGATTGGCAAGTCCAACTCCTGACTGCATGCAGGACCACCCAAAATCCAAACTCTATGCCTGAGAGCATTGTCCTAACACTTCTTGAATTCTGGCAGCTCAGTGGTGCAACCGCTTCCTTGGAAAGCCTGTTCCAATGCCGAACCACTCTTTCTGTGAAGGGCTTTTCCTAATGCGCATCTGAAACTTCCCTGGTGCAGCTTCATGCATTCCCTTGGGCCCTATCACTGGTTACAGTAGAGAAGAAATCAGTGCTCCCCTCATGAGGAAAATGTAGACCATGATGAGATCTCATCTTTTCCATCATTATATTCATCTACCCCATAAAGATGTAGGTAGCTAGCCTTTTTCCTTGAACGTGATTCTGATTTTGACATGAGAATTCAAGATGAACATGAAATCCACCTGGAACTGCTTAGTGAGCTTTGTACTCTCTGTGACTCTTCTAGTAGTGAAGTATTACCATGGATTCCAGCAAAGGGCTCAAACACATTGCAAAACAAGAGGCAAATCACTGACACTCAGGACTTAGATTGCGGAGTTTTTAGTTTTGTTATGCAAAGCAGTTTGGAGACAGCCTCTGAGTTGACTTTACTGATTAATATTTCTGAAATGTAGGTGTAGAAATAATTTTTTGTCAATAAATTACTTTCTCACATAATTGGATGAAATTTTCAAATTGTGTCATCTTGCACTTAAGTGTTCTAGCAGAATCAAAATGGCATAGGAACTGGTAATAATGGTAAAGAACTAGATAAGTAATTCAAACCTACTACCTGTATACTTTATTTGTTGATAAATATTGTAACGTTATGTGCGTGGCAGCAAAAACTCTCTATATAAAAATGCAGATTTCTATATATAGAAATGTATATTCTTCCTTTCAGTAGAAGGAATATAGATTTCTAAATAATGGTTTTATAACTGCATTCAAGTAGATTTTTTTATGAAGTATAGTTTAAACTTCCAATTTCTTATACAAAGATGATTGATTAAATTATGGTTTATAATTACAGTGACATTCAAGCTCTCATGAAGTAATGATTCTCTGTTTCAAAGTTAACCACTGTCTGTTTCAAAGACCTTTCCAGAAATTACTGGAAGCACAATAAAAAGGTACCTGCTGGAAGCAGAGGAAGTTGAAATAAGGTCTGTCCTGGGAAAAGACTGTGATAAAATCCTACTGGATGGATTTTCTTCATATCGTGTTCATCTTCTAACTTTGTAAATAATATCATCACATGCATCTTTTCCAAGTTTATTTTTGTGAAGGCTCATATTTGCCCAGTCTGTATGTTACCGTAGATTAAGTGTATGTGACAACTCAGCTGTCTCATCTTGAAAGTTAGCTTTTAAATTCTTTGATACGCTCCCATACGAGGCATACTAACTTGTATGGTCTCGTGCTGCATCTGAAGCACTGGCATAAGAGTGCAGGTACGCATTTATAAAGCCTACGCATACATGTATACAAAAATATATTGATTTTTTGAAACACTGATAAACTAATACAGAGTGAAAGTCACAAAATCATTTTCTTGTTTTGCTCTTTATTTACCTGCTTCTGTCACGACAGTGGCTACCTTTCTACTTGCCAGAAAATTCAGGTAATTACAACCTGGAACCTTAAGAAAATGATACTCAATGTGAATCTGTGTCAGGTGAAAGGCACAAGCTTTTTGCATAGCAGGATTACCCCATGGCAGCATCAGAGGATTGCTAACCTCACAACAGCTGCCAAGTTTGAAAAGATTGTTGCGTTATTAAGTTTGAACAAACAAAGGCAGTGTTCTTGAAGACCAAGAATGACAACTACACTTTGGGACCACACTGCAGAGATGCTGCTATGACAAAGAGTATAAAAGGTTAGAAGTACCACACTCTTTTGAATTTCTGCGCCCTTGGTATCACGGTCACTAGGATGATGCATGGTCACACAGGGTTACATCATAGGAAATGTGCCTTCCAGCATTGTTCTCCAGATCCAGTTCCAAATCCCATAGAGAAACTCTGTAAGGGATTTGTCCTTATCTTTCTCCCCACAACAACCAGCATGTCTGATTGCAATTAAAATAATTGTAGTGCTTTTTGAATGCGCCTTGAAGGTGGAGAGCACGAGGCTTAGTGGAATAAGTAGCAAATGAACTCAAGCTGCAGAGAATTTATATATATTGCTTCTCTGATCACAAGACCATAGATAGTTCTTTGTGCTAAGCCCAGCTGGGACAGTTATGTGGTACGAGCAAAGCATTGGCCAGCAATCTGGATACATCTTGTCTGCTCTCAAAGGTCATACCCACTAACTATTCCAGGGGGACCTGAGCAAGCAGTTTTTTGACCCACTCTTCGTTCAGCACAGGGTACAAAAAAAAATAAAGCGTGCACCTTTCTGTGGGAACTTCTGTTCTCCCTGCCTCACCCAGGTATCTCTGCTTTCTTCCTCGTCCACTGCAGATGCCTTTTGCCATTCAGCATTTTTTTGCTACAGGCATTCACTGGAGAGTTCACAGGAGACACATAGGTGACCACGCTGGCCATGACATCAATGTAACTTAGCACCACTACCTGGATCTTTGTCTTCAGAATTTCACTCATCTCTCTCATTGGATAGCCAACGCAGGAACAACTCTGTCCTAGTTCTGCTACTACCCTACCGAAACCTGTTTTTGAGAACATGGGCACTGTGAAGACAGAGAGAGAGGCAACAATAACGTGCCTTGTATTTGGCGGGCTAGGTTTTCTCACCTGTCCATATTCCTTTGATGAAGAGGGGCCTCAGCACTGATTACTTCGGTCTTCTGATCTGCCTGTCATGCCAGTATAATACAGCATTATTAAAGAAAGGATAAAGTTCCAATAAGCGCCAACAAACTGCAGATTTCTGAAGCAGTGATAATATGACTGATGAAGTGATACCATTATATTTCATGACTGAAAGCATGAAATGACTTTGACCAGAGTAAACAAGAAAACACATGAATTATTTTGAATATAGAAAATCAGAAACAGTTACTAAGCTAAAAAGAAGCGTCTTTGGAGACAATACCATTGAGGGAAGATGTTTGCTTGTAATAAAGGATACTATTAAACTGTGTAATAGAACAACAACAAAAATTATGAAGTAATCATTGTGAACAATAAGACAAAAGCTTGTGAAATTTATGTAATTATAGAGATAGATAAGTGACTGTGCTTGTTTACGTGAACTAGATTTTGGTGTGCGTAGTCAGACCTTGAAGACAAATTATGAAGTTTATGTAAGGAAAATGTAACTAAAATGGAGGTAGATGGGGGAACAGAACATGAATTTAAAGGTAGCAAATCTTAGGATATGATACATAATTACTAAGAAAAGTATGTATTTTTTCAGTGCTCAGATATAGAAAACTAATAGTTAAGGTGAGGAAAAGTGAAGCAGGAAATGAGCTGACAAGAGGAAATGGCAGCAAGTAATGTTGATATGTGGATACACACTAATGAAATTCAGTAATAAAGTGAAGATTCTTCATCAGCACAAATAATTAATTAGAAATTTGAATTATCACTTAAAGAGCCTACAGCCTGGAGAAATACAAATAAGAAGAAATTCCATTTACATATAGAAATGTGTAGTTTTGTGTTTGGGAACAAATAACAATGCTATGTGCTAGAATATCAATGGTTTCAAAAAACAGAAGAGGAAACCAGAATGTATTTAACAAAGTCACAATTTTTCTGAATAGAGGTATGAAAATATTTTGGCTTCAGATCTCAGAGAAGCTTCATCCGGGATATTCTGTAAAGTTATGCATCAGATCTGGAAAAGATGTCAAGAAGGTCTCCCAGAGTGTTTTAGGAGATGACAGAATGTGGCTATTCTAGACCAATAAGATGAAAGCTGAAATGAGATATAATTGTTCTTCACGCGTGTATTGCTGTGGAAATTGAACTGTTGAATCAGAAGGCAAGTGCTGGCAAAGAAACAAAGGTACATATTGATAAATACATTTAGACGGGAAATTAAAGGACAATGAAAAGAAGGCTAAAAGAAGCAAAGTACAGCTATGTTAAAAATGGAACAGAATTGTTTTACAAAGGGACTTTTCTGACTCCGTGCCTCTGATAGCTTGGGCAACAGAACATTGAGCTCATTAGTCTTCTAATCCTATGCTCATAACTACGCTGCCTATCTTCCAGCTTTTTCTCAGCCAATTTGGCACTCCTAATAGAGCAATAGCTTTCATGTCTTTAATATCTGGTACCTTTCAACAGGTCTTTTCTATACAAAATCTGTTCTTTACTGAAACGTTTTGTTTTAGTCCAATGATTCAAACAGCTACATTCTTAAATAGCATGATGACCTAAGCCTCACATGGCCGCTGTCCTTACTGTGGACAGATATCTATGACACCCATCATAGATATCAGCCATTCTAAAATACAATTACATCAGACAGTTTCAACAGAAAGGAAGAAAAAAGTAGCAAACACAAACATCATTAGTATCAAGTTGACAGGACTCAGCATGGTACCCATTACAGGTAAGAAGTGTTTTAATCAGTTTTTTTTCTTTTTTTTCTTTTCTTTTTTCAAAATAAAGAGACTTTCTGAGATGTTCTCCAAATAAATTAAGTTTCGTACTTTGGATCTCAGGACGGGTACTTCTGCTTTTAAGTGAAGCAAAGAAAATGCAGTGATATTTGTGTGTAGTTATGCAGGAAAGGATAAGAATCAGCCATAGCTGATAGCTGAGCAGCTTAAGTCCTAAAAGACAGGGTAATGCCTTGTGAAAGACCAACCTGGGAAAGGCCAGTATTTTTAGTGAATCTAGTCTTTCAGTGGATGCCTTTTTTTCTTCTTCTTTTTATTTTTATCTAATTTTGAAGGCGTTGATGCAAATGAAATATGCCGATGTAAACTTATTTTAAGTGAAGAAGTCATATCTAATGACTATAAAATATATGACAGGATCCCCTAGAGGAGAAGTACCAACACTAAGCGAGTACAGAAGTGGAAGCAAAAGTTACTGGTCGAATTTCTTTAAGGTCCATTTTGATAGTACAGTATATAATGTCTTTATTAATGTCTTCAGTTCAAAAAGGGAAGATAGCTAATAATGCATGGAATTAGCAAGCTGTAAAAGACAGCCGAAGTGAACAATACCAGAGTACATTTCTGGGATATTCAGGTACCCCTGAAGACTGAAGCAAAAGAAAACAGAATGAAATTTAATAGTACTAAGTATTAGGCAATGAACTGTTATGAGACTGCTACACACTGGAGGCTTGTTTGCTGGAAAACTACACAGAAGAAGTAGATGTGTATACAAATGATTTCATGCAACCATGAGAAGGATAATACCTAGGAGAAACATTTCCAGTACAGGCAAGGAAGTACCACTCAGCAGTACAAAGTTACATGCTGCTTTGATTGCTATACATTTTTATAGTCACTAGGCTAAGGAAGGATGAAGTGAGGACAGAAAAAGTGCAGATCAGAGCTACAAGAATGACTACAAAAGAGCAAAGCTTCTTTCATGGGAAGATGACTAAAATGACTTATTTAACCTATCAAAGCAGGTCCTGTTGTAGAATATAGTTTTTCTTTATGAATTCAATAGAGAATGGGTTTAATTACGATGAAGATATATTTAAAATGAAACAAATATGTAAGCATTTGAAGAAATAAGAGATACAGCATGTTCATGAATATATTTTGTTTGAAAATTAGAATGAGGTTCCTAACCATCAGAGGAAGGAAAATTTGGAGCTGTCTTGTAACAGGAGTGATGCAAACAAGAAAGATTTATTTGTGAGAATAATTATGTAATGTGGTTTTCTGTAAAAGCGCAGTTTGGCGGATGATACTAAATAGGAAGGAGAGGATAGTAAACCGGTTAAGTGCACTGCCATTCAGAGGCACCTCAGCAGGCTGCAGAAGTAGTCCTGCATGAGCATTATGAAGTTAAACAGAAATGCCAAGTCTCGCACTTGGGGAGGAAGAACTTTGTGCATCTGTACAGGTGGCACCGAGTGGAAAGCAGTTTTGCAGAAAAGGCACTGGAGATCCTGGTGGACAGCAAGTTGAGCATGAGCCAGCAATGTGCCCTCACAGCAAAGAAGGCAAACAACATCCTGGACTGCAATAGCAAGAGCATTAGCAGCTTGATCCTTCCCCTCTGCTCAGCACAAGTGAGACGCTTTAGGGGTCCCAGTACAAAAGAGACATTCTGGAACAATTCCAGTGAAGGAACACGAAGATCGTGAAGCGACTGCAGCGTCTGTTGTGGGAGGAGAGGCTGAGGGAGGAGCTGCAACTGTTGAGCCTGGAGAAAGGAAGGCTCAGGGGCTGTTTTAGCAGCATGTATGTTGTGAAGAAGATGGAGCGTCAATGTGAAGAAGATGGAGCCAGACTGTTCTCAGTGATGTCCAGCGACAGAATGAGAGGCAATGGACACAAACTGAAACACATGGAATTCCAATTAAAGAAAAGAAAAACAAATTCAACTGCAAACAATATATTTAAAGTTACCCATTCAGCTGTACACCTATACCTATTATGTTTAAATACGTTCAGGGTTAAATTTTAAAAATCACCCAGAATGCTAAATAAGTATGCTTAATCAGTTGATTGATTAGTAAAATACAAAAGCACTTGACCAGTCAACTCAGCATTATTTCTTTGGATAGCAAAATTGTAACAGTTTCCTCTCATACGGAGTTTGCTCTGGTTTCAATCCAGAGATATATTTCAGTCCTTTAACTGGCTGTAATACACAGCTGAAAATAATTTCCCAGACTTTTCATAAACTGGTTTAACTAGTTTTGTTCAGGCTCTTTTCTTTGAACCACAGCACCTCAAACTAGGAAACAAATAGTTTTAGCTATATTAATTAAAGTATCCTGTACTTCATAATAAGCTCTGTATTTGAGTTTCTCTAAAATTGTATCTCCCATATTGCATAAAATACAGAAGCAAGTTTGCAAATTCTAGTCTATGTTTCTGTGACTGGAATGCACTGTAGCTTGAGGATAAGATCTGTTAATACTCATAACATCATAAATACATTATTTGTAAACACCTTCTATACATATAACTCAATGTAAGTATCCTATCAGCACAAGCACAAATAACATGTTACTGGAGTGTAAATTTGCCGAATGGAAGTTGCCTGTGTTTATACATCTGGCAGCATGGAAAGTAAAAATTTATGTTGACTAATCCTTTAATTAAATGATTTGCATTTACCCAGAAATATAACTGAGTATTCATATAGCTCACACAGGGAGTTAACTTGTGATATGTACATTCCTTATTTTATGCAAAAAACCAAACCCTTTATAATATGTCCCCAGCTTATTGAAATAAAGATACATGACTGTTTGCATAAAAACAGTCTTGGTTCTGAGGTATAAAATGATGAAGGTATGCACATAGATTTTCTGTATGAAGTGTGCTCCTGTAGAATGACCATCATTTCTAGTGATGCTTCACGGTTTTGATATTTGTCCTCCTCGCTTCAGCCAGTAGCATCTTTTTCAGTTTCCAAAGCAGGGAGATTGAGGAACCTAGTCTGGGCAGTGAAGTGTAAAATTAAATGTCAGCAAAAGGTAAGAAATTTTTACAGTTCATGGACTTGCTTAAAATTGGAGAGTTGCAATGAAGTCAGTCCCTAGAAGAGTTCCGGTCAATGAAATAACATGCAGGTATTGGTCAGAAACCTAAATGGATATAAAGATACAATCAGTCTCTCCCTCTCCCTCTATCTGCCCCCTGACTGTATGTAGGCATCCATTTCATACTCTCACAGATAGCAAACCAAGATTTGGCTTTGCAAGCACTTGTATTTGTTTACCTATAGTTTTACATAACCCTCTGTTATACCACTTTTTTTTTTTTTTGTATTGGATAATAGAGTTTTAAATACTTTAAGACACTTTTTGAAATATAAGCTTAATGCAAACTCATGGGTTTTTTGTTTGTTTTTGGTTTTTTGGGGGTGAGGAGAGGGGTCGGAAGTGGAAGCTGGAAACTTACTCAGCATTCCCAGATTATAGCATGTTTGTGTTGATGTTGTCTGATTTTTTTTCCTGTAATAAAAAATTCACATTGCTACCACGTATAACCAGTTTAGTAGGTTCTTGGGAAGCAGCTATATGTTGCTGTATTTAAATGCAAATGCATGATGATACCATGTCTCTACGATGTTTTCCTGTTCATAAATAATTTAGGAGAGATAAATTAATTGTGACTTTGGAAGAACTGGCTGGAAGAAAATCAGATAATTAGGTCTCACAATAGCCTCACAATTTCGGAGGCTTTTGAGATTGCTAGAAAAGTTTTACAGCATTGTGAACTCTCATTGTATCATTGTGATACTTACGTTTTTCCTCTATTCTGCTGTTAAATTTGCTTTAAAGTTCTGATGCCAAACGTGCTTTATTATTATTGTTATAGACGACAATTTATAATGAATGCATCAGCTAATATATTGTCATTGTATGTCATTAATGAACTAAGATAATTCTCAGATTATATGGTATTTATTACATGCAACCTTGAAAGTTGCACTATTTTTTATTTTTGTTTTTCAAAAAACAATACTCGACAAAAAATAATGCTTTGCCCTCACTGAGATACTACTAGCGCCTGCTTTTCCTCTCCTCTTCTTTCTTTCCTCCTTTCTTCTCTCCTCTCTTTTTTAAAATACATATTTTTAGGAGTGCATGTACACTGAAAGTAATCCTGCAACTGTAACTGTGCTGCTTGCATACTGGGGATTATTAAGGGAGTGAAGCATCTCCCTTACAAGGAAAGGCTGAGGTAGCTGGGTCTCTTTAGCCTGGAGAAGGGGAGACTGAGGGGTGACCTCAATAATGTTTACAAATACGTAAAGCATGAGTGTCAGGAGGATGGAGCCAGGCTCTTCTCATTGACATCCAATGACAGGACAAGGGGCAGCGGGTGCAAGCTGGAACATAGGAGGTTCCACAGAAATATGAGAAAAAACTTCTTCACAGTAAGGGTAACAGAACAGGCTGCCCAGAGAGGTTGTGGGGTCTCCTTCTCTGGAGATGTTCAAAACTCGCCTGGACGGGTTCCTGTGTGACCTGGCCTTGGTGCTCCTTCAGCGGCAGGGGGATTGGACTAGATGATCTTTTGAGGTCCCTTCCAAACTCTGACATTCTGTGATTCTGTGAATCTGAATTGAAAGAGCTTCATCCCTGCAGCCAAAAAGGTTACAATTTGTCAGGATTTCAATAGAACAGGAAAACCATCGGTGCTTTGTGGATGGCAAAATAGTAACATCTAACAGGATTGTGGGAAATGTGAACTCTGATCTGTGCGCCAGTTATCTGGTTTTCCTATGTGACAGATGAGCAGCTCGTTGGCTTCAATGAGTAGAGTTCTCTGAGGAACAGCGTTGCTGAAATATTGCCCTCTAAGTTACGGTAAAGAGCTCAGAGTTATGTGATTCTATGTCCTCTGTCAGCAAGTTAATGTTTTCATACCCAGAGTAGGTTTTTACTCATATGAACTAAATCAATCACGATAGACTCACCTCAGAATGAGGAGAAAGAAATTGAGTGGCTGCTGATAGCGTGAGCACACTTCCCACTCTCACGGCCTAGATCAGGCAGAAACTGTTTTGAAAAAGTAACATGTGGTTGCATAAGCAAAGTCTGTGTTTACAACAGTTCTCATACAATAATTTGTACGCACGGTAATCTGAATTAATACTGGTTAGGCAAGCTTATATCGGGTGTTTCCTAATTTTTTGAATGCTTGATATTTTTAAAACTCTGATGCGCGTCCATCTGTGCAATACTGAGTTGTGCAAGCGGTGGCATACTGGGGCAGACATGGCACAACGGCACATCGTCTCGTGCAGCCCGGCAATACTTGGTAACGAACGGGGAGGAAAGCGCTGTGCAATGATTAGCAGAGGTACGATGCCTATCAGTAACAGCCTGATGGTGCCAGCACCGCGCACGTGGCACCGCACAGGCTCCTCACGCTGTTGTTGGGCTTGCAGGTGTAACGCTCAGCTTTTCTCCAGCGTTGCTGCGGTGAGAGCAGCCCGCCTCCACCCGAGGTGCTCTCACTTCAGCAGCGATCTGGTTCCGCGGCTGATTCCGCAGCTCCGTGGCCCTGGCTGTGCTGAAGCCGTTTGGCTGGTTTTAACTGACACTGACTTATACCTCCACGTGTAAAAGCCCTGAGGATTTCACAGAATTGTGCGGAATTCCCAGTGGCAAGTGACGACTGTTTGCCATGTCACGAGTGGGACGCAGGCATGAGCAAGAGCCGCAAGTGTGGTGGGCCCGCGTGCCGTGCGCCACGACGCAGCGAGCGTGCTGGCAGCCCGCGTGAGCAGGACGCGGCGTGCTGCAGCACGGGCCTCGCATGGAGGCCGCCACACAGGCGGTTTCGCGCCTACTGCGCCGCCGCCACAGCAGCCCGCCAGCAGCAGGCAGCGCGGCGGCCGGTGGTGAGGGCCGCGCACGCGTGCGCGTGGGCGGCCGTTAGCGGGGTCTCGCGCCCAACGGTCGCGGGCAGCGGCGCTGAGAGAACCTCGCGGCCACCTCGCGGCCACCTCGCGGCACCGCACCTCCCCGGCCCGCGGCCCTGGGTGTGGCTCCCTCACACCGCCAACCCCCGGCGTCCTCGTCCCTCCGAGCGGCGGAGCCGGCAGCCAATCGGCGGGCGGGTGCCGTGTGCGCAACGACCAACGGGAGCGGCCCTTTTAGGACCACTGTCCGGGTCGCTCGGAGCGGAGGGGGTGAGCTGCGGGTGCAGGGTGCGCGCGTTCCGGAGAGAGGGGTGGAGGATCTCGGCGGGGGCTGCCGCCCGAAGCAGGTAGCGGGCCGCCTCGGCTGCGGCGGGAGGTTCGGGCGGGTCCGCTGCCCCGTGCGGCCGGGGGCCGCTCCATCCGCCCGGGAGGGGCGGCGGC
>NC_034414.1:7425992-7472802 GCF_002078875.1 Numida meleagris | reverse complement strand
CGAGAAATCCCGAGGCTTCTTCGGGCGGCTGCGCTACCGCGTGGGCGAGGCCGTAAGCCCCGCAGCGTGCGTTGGCTCGCTCCAGCTGCCGCCGGGTCGCCACCCATCGCTCCGCGAGCCCCTCGCGGACAGCCCGGCCCTGCTTCCTTCCCTCCAGGGCCGCCCCCGCAGCGCTTCCCCTTTCTCGGAGCTGTCGCGTTTGCGGCTAGCGAGCAGCCTCGCAGGAAGGGGTCACGAGTTTCTCGCCCCATCAGGAGGTGGTAGGGGGAAGAGAACTGAAACGTTGCCTCAGTCGGCAGTCCCAGTTCCGCGCAGTCGCGCGTGAGCCAAGAGTAGATTGAAAGCCGCGGTAGCATCAGTGTACGCATCAGCCCCTGGCTCTGGGAAGAGGTTTAGGGCTCTTGTGGGGAAGGGGCAGTGCAGGTCTTCTAGAGTGAAGTGCAGCTGTATAGTGATTGGCAGCAAGCCTGTAATTGAAGCCAGCTGGAATCCCATGGAAATAGAAGCCTTTAATTTCATTTAACCTACTTCCCACCTTTAGCACCTGAAAAGTTGTGATATTTTAATAGTAACTGAAACAGAATTGGATCACGCAGCCCTTTGGATGCCTCAGGCAGGCGACTGTAGTGTAGCGAGCTTAAATTTCCCCTGCTCCTGTCTCTTGCCACTTGTGATATGTTTTTGAAATAACTTGTGGGTTATGTATTAATATACATCTAATATCGGTACTTCTCGCTTTTCCTGACCTGTTTTTAAATCCCTAAAATCAGCCCTTTCTCTACCCAGAAACTTCTAAAATGGTCTGTGAGAGATTAGCTGTGTGGTTCTGCAATATCTAGAACAAACAGTAGAAATAATATGCAAATCGGGGTGTGTAACCATTTACTCTGAGTACTGGGTCTTAATTTTGTTACCTTACGCCGGACTGCAGGGCTAATCAATTTTTACTGCAGAGAGTAATTTTAACTGTAACAGTAAAGTAAGTAATCATTTTCCATTTTGTGTCCAGTGTAGAGGTGTGTGTTTGCCAAATACTTTTATCTTTCCTGTAGTTACAGAAGAACCCTCCTTATTCCTCCTCAGCACCCAATCCTTGAAAATAATAATTAAAAAAAAAAGCCATGAAGCAGAATCCTAACTTGTCTAATAGTGAATACTTTCTACCATCTTGTACTGGGTGTTCCTCAGATTTTGTTTTAAACGTATGGGATGTCTACTAGCCAGGTGTGAGCACAGAGCATCCCTAGGTGTTGGCTTTCTAGTGTATCTCCTGATGGTATCTTTGAAACCTGGAGTAATACGTGTATTGAAATGGCTGCACTAACAGATCTAGAAATGGAGGAGGTGGAAATGTCTGTCTGTAGAACCTTCTAGTCCCTAAGAGGATGAGCTGAGGCCCCTCTCCTGCTTCCTCGTGGTGGGAAAACAGTGTCCCGTGTCATCTTCCTGTGTTCAAGTTCTAGCACTGGTAAGGACTGACGGTTCCAGTTCTGTTGCACTGTGATTGTGTGGAAGGGATCTGTAATAACCTAAAATGGCTAGGTGTTTCTAGCAGCAGTCTGGGAAGTTTAAGCAAGTGCTAGAAAACATACTAAGGGTAGTTGAAGACACTGCTGTATCATTACAGCGAGTTTGGGTTTTTCTGGCTTCTCAGCCTGTGATAGTGTATGTGGTATGGTGTGTTTCTTTTGTTCTTGTGTGGCCGAAATATTCAGTGTTTGAGGATGGTCTGTTGAGTAAAGTATGCTTCTTTTCTGTCTGTGGGAAGCAGAGCTACTACTGAGTAAATTGACAAAGGAAAAAAAAAAAGAAATTATGGAAACTGTTACGATTGGAACTTGAACTTGGGTAATTTGGTACTCTGTAGATGGAGATTGTACTTTCTGTAATACTTGAACGGCCGAGCATGATCAGTTCCTTCATGTATACCCATACTGCTTCTGGTTGCTAATTTTGAGTCTTGCAGCAATCTGACTGTAATGCAGTCCTCCAGCTAGGCTTTATTTAGCCTCAACGCTTCAGAAGTGTGGAAGTCAAAAGTGGTCCTGGCAAATACTGTCTTTCTGAGTGGAGTGGATAGTCTTTTTTTTTTTTTTTCTTATAGCTCTGAATGTCTCCAACTCAGATTCTTGTGAGGCTTTTATAAAACTGTTCTTCCTTGCCTTTTCAAAAGTTTTCACAAACCTTTTTCAATGAGCGTGACTCCACTGGTATCCCTTATTGCTTTCTTCCTCAAGGTGTGGTTGAGCTATTAGCAGATCTTGCTAAACTCCTATTTTGTCTTATCTGTGTGTACACACACCACATCATACCAGCCTTTCCATTTCATTGTTTAGTTTGATGTTTGTGAACTTATGGGAATTCATGTGCAATGAGCGTAGTGTATAGATCCAGGTAAGAGGTGCATGGGTGTAGGTAGGATTTAAAAGCAGAGTGCTTAGTGGTTAGATAAATGTTAACTGCATGAGTGGAATAAAATCCTCAATTGTTCAGAAAATGGGAGAGGCTTTGTGCATCCTGTTTAAGTGTGGTTCACTTTATTTGTCCTGTTTGTGGGATAGGTAGGCAATCTGCTATTAGAATGTGCTTTAACTATGTATGTAAGGTATTTCTAAATTTACAAAAGCTGTTGAAAAAGGGCTGTTAATTTACTTGCAGTTTTGTTGCACTTGTATTGGAAAAGACCAAGTTAAACTTGGTCTTTTCTTAATGAATATGTAAAGTGATTAGGCTTCAGATAGAACCTGCTAGAGCAGTTGTCAAAGAGTTAGTTTTGGACTTAAGAATAATTCTTAGGAACTTCTACAGGAACATGATGGGAAATAAAAGATCTTCACTGATTTGCAGTGGAAAGCTATTGAATTGCATCATGTTAAAACGTTATATTGTTTGACCGCAATTTTGCGTGAAGAACTTTGACAAATGACCTTTACAACAAAGGCATTGGAAGTCAGGATTTGGTGCAATGTGATCAGACATTTGAGGACTTTCTTGCAGAAGTATAGTTAGTGAATTAGTATTCAACATTAACACATACCTGTTGAATAAAGCATTACAGGTTTTTTGTTCCTGTAAATGTCTTTTAAGCTACCTGAAGCTATTTTATCTGAGATAAGTCAGAACACCACAGAAACGGATTGTTCAGGACTTCTTAGTTTAAGTGTAAAAAATGTCAGAAATCATGGTTAGATCGGAAAGTGTTTATTTCTAGGACTTCAAACTTATTGTGTATCTTCTGTTGTAAAATTTGATTGAAACCTTCTAACTCCTTAATATGTTGTAATTTCTAACTAAGAAGGAATAAGAGATGGGTTACATCCTTTTTTTAATGAAATATCCTGACTGCAAATGTTATGTTTAAAAAAAAAAATTAATCATACACTTCAGTGGCAGGCAGTACAGATGGCATATCCTGATCTTCTGATATTTTGAACAGAGTAATTTAGAATACAGTTTTGGGGCTGTTACTTTTTTTCCTTCCGTCTGATTGATGTGATGAATGTAAATCCAGGTTTTAATCACGTAGACTTGTCTTACCGATGAAAACGGAAGACCCGGTGAACCTGTTTTTGTTACTGTTTTGTTCCTTCCTTCCCTCTGCTGATTTTTTGTTTTGCTTTCCAAAATATTCTGAGGAATCCTCGCTCACTTTGCAGTAAAATGACAGCGTGAAGTAACAACTGGAGCAATAATACTGCTGCTGCTCAGGTTTTTCCTGATGGGTAGCTGGACTGGATATCGAAATAATGTCTGTGAAGGCTCAGCTGATGCCTCTGACTTATCTTTTTGATGCGATATGTAAGAATTGAGAGGACTTGCAGTTCCAGCACAGTCTGTGGTAGTCAGCTGTGAGACTGTTACGCTGTCCGTTAATGCTGCAGGTAGGTTCCTGAGGCAGGTTTTACTAGTTCCACAAATCACGGCTCTACAGTTAACACTGAGAAACTACTTTGGTAAACAGTGAGACTTTATCTTGTAATGCTGTCATATCCGAAAGCACAACCAAGACATCTGTGTTGACTAACTTAGATAAAATGATCTCGAGCTGTGGCCCTTTTCAGTGAACGTTGATTCTGCCTGTTTTTAGCTCTACTAGACCTGTTTGAAAGCACTTTGGGCATAAGTCGTAAGAATAGTTCTTCATGAACTGGAAATAAGAGTACACAATTGTTCCTTGTCTTTTGCAGTATGTGCTTTACTGGAGTAGTCTGTTCTGGACCGGTGACCTTCTGTGCAACAGGGAGGAATGAAGTTAATTATGCCAGAACATATTTTCTTTAATGTGCACTTGAAGGACAAATGCAAACAGTAGACAGTTCAGAAAAACACGAACTTCTAACTTAATTATAAAGGGGTAGTAAAAGCCTTTTACTCAGTTGCATTAAACCCGTGCTTAGAAGAACTTTAATTCCTTTTCAGTGGTCTTACTGTAAAAAACCCAACCAAACAAACAAAAAAAACCACGTATAATTAGAGCAAAGCTTAGGGTCTCTCTAGTACTTTGTGGAACAGAGTACTTACTATTAAGAAGTCTTTAAGTCGGCTGGTACTGAGTCTGTGAATAGAGTCATAAGTGGGTTGCGCACTTGCAGTGAAGTCAGAACTGTAGATTGAGAGGATGTGTGAGCATTCACATAGGAAGTATCTGTAAAACCACATGCATCAAATACCTCTAATGACGGAGTTCTGCTGAGATCATCTCAAGTGTCCTGAACTGAGATGATCTTCTCTGCGGTAAGATGGAAGGATTAGAGGAGGTTAAAAAACCCTTGTCTTCAGGCACAGCACTGACTTTTTAAGTATCGCATTTCCACGAGGGTGTTTTCAAACTCCAGCTCAAACAGTCTACCTTCTAAAGTTGAGTGGTAACTGAGTCCTACTTCCAATTCTGCTAATAAATTATAGGGTTGAGCGAGTACTCAAATTGAGTGAGCTGAGTACTTTTTTTTTTATGGTCTTGAGGTTTGCAGAAGTGCTTTGGCTTTTGATACAAATCTAGATTTTTGTATCAAGATGCCGTAGAGCAGCTGAACAGCTCATACGCAGTATTACTTAATCCTTAATTAAATCAGTTTAATAATGTTTCTTAACTTGAATGTATGTAACGTAAAAAAAAAATATTTCTCCTGGATAAAATACTAACTTCTGCATACAGTCCAGGAAAAACTTTAATCGAACGTATTTCAGGCAGTAAGAATAGTGAGGAGGAGGGGAGGAATTATTTTTTTAAGAGCAAATCCAGTTTGTTTGTGGCCCTACACCTGCGCACTTGGTCATGTAAAGTTTGTCTAGACTATATTAGTTGCTCCAACTGGTCTCTTGGTTCAGTAGATAAATGATTTCAAGTAGACAAATATCTTTTCTGTTAGCCGACTGGTCTCTGAACATCTTCAGGGTAGAAGAGCAGAGCTAGTTTGAAGTGTCTGTTGTTCAGTAATTCTCCAGCATACCTAGTGAGTGTCAACCACATGTTTGCCGTACTTTGCGTACAGCTTTGAGGAAGTGTGAGACACTTGCTATTTAGCATTCCACCAGACAGAAGCCCAAGAACAGCTAGTTACTATTAAATTAGTGAACCTGTTTTGACAGCTCTTGAAAATGTAGTGGCTATAATTAGCTTCCAGACCTGGCAATATGTTTCCCAGCTCCTGGAGATACAATAAATTCTCTTGTCAGGTTTATCCTCCAGATGACTGTAGCTTCCAACTAGTATAGAAAATGACCTCGCAGAGAGTAGGTAAGAATGTTAGTGATAGGTGAAAACACTGGTAAGCACGTCTTTTTCTAAGTGTAGGAAGAATCTCAAATCTTCAATGTGATTGTGATGTTCAGAATAGATGGGCTTTAAAGTGAACTTGCACCAAAAGCGGTGTCCAACAGGAAATACTCTGTTCCATTGTTGGAGTCTGTGCTCATCTTCCAAAACAGTTATCATCCACAGATAGTTTGTCTATGGGTATAACCTTGGACTGTGAAGACAAACAAACTCACCTTTGGTGATATGCTGGGTAGGTATTGCCCAAATAGGGGAGATCATTGACCCTTGCGGTTGTTGAAAATGTGGACATACTACTGATAGCGTTCATTGATTTACTGTTGTGGACACAAGGCACCAGATGCAATGAGATGTTATGTGACCCAGGCTTGTCTTTCTGGCATAATCTTGTTTAGGTGAGTTAAATATTACTTCCTTTGCTGCCTGAATCTGTCCAGTTCTTAAATTTTATTCTGGCTTGCTACAGTGTCCTTGAATATGGCAGTGGAAGCCCTGTGTGGCAGATTGACCTTCCAGTAATGATTTTCTGATATGAATGTGTGATTATGGTGCTCAGAAACACTTACTGTATTCAGATTTGATGTCTGGGTTTTATTGCTTGAATATATGTAAGACGGAAGAAACATCCTGTGCGTCTTCTAGACTGTTTTTTGTGTTGCACTGCTGCTAGTACTAGGCTCAAGCTGTCAGGGGGAAGATGAGTTTGCCAGGCGCTATTTTGCAGAACTCTCGGTTTGTTGCTAATGCTTGAGAGGTTGGGAAATAGTTATTGTCTTTTTCTTGTGACTGGATAATCTCAATATGATTGAACTTGGAAGGAGTGTCTTGCTGACGTAATGTTTGGCAGTGATTAACTAGAAAATGAGCCATTTCTCCTCAAATGAGGACATAAGTGCACACTCCTATTTGCTGGGTTTAGCATTTAAACATTCTCTGGAACTGCAGCAGGCTTTCTTGGCAGATTTGAAGGCAAATCTTTAAGCGTCTTGATCTATGTTTGGACAAATCTGAGAATTGCCCTTGTTTTGAGTGTCATAGAGACCTCTGTTTGAAGCTGCGAGTTAAATATTGCAGTAGTTGCTCTGAAGGCAAACAGAGCTGCTGTTGTTTGCTCCATAATAGCTGTTGCTCAGCCTTGGACACAAGAATTATTTTACAAGATGGGGAATGTTGGCTAGCATCCAGAAGGTGGTTTTTAGTTTGCTTTTTACTGAAGTCCTTAGGCGTGTTTGATGCCTTAAAGGGCAGCACACTTCAGATGAGCTGGATCTTCAGTCACCATCGGTTTAAGCCAGAGCCTATGAATCTGTATGTTGGTTAACATCAGTTTCTCTAGAGTTTTTAGTCGAAGTTTCCTCTACTAAGGGCGGTTTATCTCTTCAAGTCATCCAGCGATCATGCTTGTTCTAAGCCAGGAGTTCTTAAGAGAACTCTTACTCATCCTTTCACCTGACTGATTTTTTTTTTCCCCTTATGTATTATTACTTCCTAGCTCAAAGAGCAGCTACGTTACAAGAGCTCAGATAATTCCAAGTGTGCATAAGGCAGCATTGTATTTAACAGAAATATCTGGCATTTTTTTTTAAGGAGTGGTTAAGAAGTCATTGAATAAGTGGTGAAAATAAGTATTGCTGGTTAATAGAGAAAGTATAACTGATTGCATGCTTGCAACAACTCAATTACAACATGAAAGATGGCTGGAATTTCAACTTTATTCTGAATTTGAGTCTGCTATGTTGTCTTGCAAGGTAGGTATCCTTTTTGAACTAACTCCTGTCTGTTCTGTGTTCAAAGCGGAACTCAGTTTCTTCTGGGAACTACATTTATTTCTTAACAAATTTTTGAAAGCTAGTTATGATGTAGTTCTTCAGTAGTCCACTTTAAACGAAGGGTAAACTGCTGAGCAGAGAAGAACTTTAAAAGGCAACACAGCCAATGTATCATACCTCGGAGATTAAGTCCCTTCTGAGTTCAAAGGTAGTTGTTGCCAGCAATGCTTTGTTAACTGGCATGTTGAGATGAGTTCTCAGAAAAGGTGGGGAAAGATAGATTGAGAGTGGAAACATTCTTTCCCATTCCTGCAGTAGAGCTGACTTTTTCTTTCTGGTAGGCTTTGCCAATCTGATCAATGTTATTCTTTCTCCAGTCTTCCTCAGATTCCATGCATGGTTTTTATCCTTGAGTCAAACACGGTGCTTCTAGGCAATTCATTCACAAGCTCAGCATTTATTGCTATGATTTGACAGCAGCATATGCTTATTAAAAATATCTTTTAATAAGTTATCTTTTTCTAGCTGGAAACTGCAAGAGGAATTCAAGTAGGAAAAGGCAGAGTTAGTGTAGAAAATCGCTGTGAATAAAAACTACCCAAAGCTGTGGTTGCTGGAGAGTAGGGTGAGGGGAGGTAATGTTGAGTTCCTCAAAGGAAATAGTTCGGTCAAGATTCCTTAAAAAACTAACAAACAAAAACCCTGTGAATGTTGGTGTTCCTGCCTCTTAAGTGTGAATACTTGAATATGTTTGTGTGTTTCTTCCTAGCAGACAGGTTTCATCATTCTTAGTCATAGCTGTGCGTCTGCGTGTTGCATAGGTTTGATGTTTCTGGAGAATAACAGAACTATTTTTATATCCGATACTGACCCTTTGGTCAGAAGAGTATTGTCAGGCGTAACTGAGGCAGGAAACTTTCTGATCTGTTCCGGCTTCTAGTTTTCTTTAAATCATATGACTTTAAATACTGTCAGGTTTTTCAGCTAGCTTAAAGCTGGACTGTAGCAAGTGTACCTACTTAAACACCAACGGTGTTACTCCTTTTTACAGTTCTGTTTCATCTTTTAGATGTTGGACTGTAGTCATGTACCGGGTGTTGTAGTGAAGTCCTGTGTTTACTGCAAGATTGTCTCTGCCTGTGTGAACAAGTTCACAAACCTGAGTTTATAGCATTCTTTGAATAGTACTGAGCGTTCCTTTGAGGAAGGACAAGTGAAATAATGGCATTTAAATATTGTCACAGAGGCTCAAGGGGTAGAGGATACGAATAAGTAACAAGAATTCCGAAGGACTACAGCAAAATGCAATCTTGGTCACTAAGTCAGCACAGTAAAAAGTGCATGAGTGCTCTCAGAGGAAACAGAAGTCTTATCCTGTATGTAGGAACAAGCATGGAGATTTTTTTTTATTAAGGAGTAAATGGAATTGAATAGTATGTTCAAATACCAAGGAAGTCAGAGTTAGGGAAAGGCTTACGTCAAGTCGTAATAAATCTTTGCGATTGTGGAACCACGGTGAAGACAGTAGGCCTATGTCTCATGAGACAGGGAAGAAGTGGCTCATAAGGTTGTTTTATCTTGCTTTCTGTGCCTTTGTTGTGGGTGGTAAGTCTCTTTAAGTATGTGGCAAATGTGAAAGGTGGATGTGGGGGGGAGCCTATTTACAGTAAGCTGATCTCATCAACCTTCACAGAACCCATTTTGGATCATGTCCTGTGGCCATTACAAATAGCAGTGCTTAAACTGTTCTAAACTCGCTACTGTACCCCACAGTCAGTTTTTTAAGTGCTTCCACAATAATTGTGGGAGCTATTCTTTTCAACAAAGGCAGTCAAGCTAAGTCTTGGTGTGGTGGATGACAAAACATATGGCTTCATATCTTAATCCCTGAAACCAGAGCTTGTATGGGTAATAACTCATTTATGGCAAGTAACGTCTTAGAGCTTGTTCAGAGGCTTTATCACGATACAAGAACGTAAAAAGCCCAGCGCAATACCTGGTGTGTAGATAAGCACTCCAAGAATATGTATGTATATATGGCAAATGTGCAAATTAAGCCTGTAGTGGTTCATTATATGCAAGATTTTGTGTATATTCCCTGGTAAGTTCCTGCCTGCAATACCCTGCTATTTAGAAACAACAACAAAAAAAACAAGACTCAAGCGCTTCAGAAGTTGAGTTCTCGTATTCCTGAGTGATAGGTGGAGAAAGGCTTTCATTCTATTACAGTATTCAGTGTTGTAACTCTTAGTAGTTTTCAGAAACGCTCTCTTATGTGTAGGATGGTTTCTTTTTTAACTCCATGGACAGATGGCATAAAACACTTCTGGTAGTGTTTTGAATGTAATGGTTTAGGTTTGTAGATCTCCTATAGGAGACTACAGCTAGACTTCTACTACAGCAACTTGCTACTTATAGCAATTCAATTGGATTAATACACCATGGTGGAAATATAGCCATATGCTGTAGTCTTTTTCAGTTAAAAGTAAGCCATTTTAGGATTTTCTTGTAGGTATTGGTATTTGGGACTTTACAGAATGTCTGGAAATTGGCCTGAAGCACAGGTTGAAGTCTTTAAGGTCATGGTGCAAAGACAACATTAAAAAAACATTATATTTATCCTTAGGAAGTCTTCCCGTTTATAGTATCTAGAACTAGGGAAAAAATCCCCACGTGGTTGATTGGGAGAGAAGAAAGAAATAATTGTCAAGGACAAAATTCTTAGCAGCAGCGAAACCTACAACACTTGAGTGCTGTGCTAAATTTGAGTAACATTGTCTTCCTCTTAATTTTCTTAGAAAGCATGTTTGTGACAAGGTGTAACTTTTAGTTAGGAGAATTCTCACGCAAACTTTCCTGAGGGGAGGAGAACCAAACAATTTGTACTATTGAAAATGTTGCAAACTTGTGTCGTCTGTGGAAATATGTCTTCCTGTAATCAGTAGGGGGGAAAAAAAAGCTGATCTCATACTAAGCAATTGACTTTACCTTCTGTGTGGCGGGGCATCCATTCTTTGAAGAAAGGCTCAATCTGACACTGACAAGCAGTGTTGCTGACAGACAAAATACCAGGGCCAGCGATTGGGAGATGCTGTTTCTCCCTGTCTTTTGTCAATGTATTATAAGTATCTACTTGTGACTGTATTTTAATGATATGACCTTTAGCTGACGTGGAACAACCACATAGTCATGAAGGGCCATGCGCATAGAGAGAGACTGGAAAACTGAGCTGTTTTCTTAAATGGAATGTCTGTCCAATTCCTAGAAGAAACTGTGATTGGGGCAGTTTTATGGTAAGATCCGGAATGACTATAGTGACCCTGTGGGACTCTATGGAATGTGGTGAGGAGGAAAGAACAAGTTTAAGTGGTGATTCCTAGTGCAAATATCTGGTAAGCCTTTTTTTCAGGTATGGGGTTGAATATTGGCTTCTGTACGGTTTGTACCTTCTGCAAGTTTGAACTTCCACAAGTCCCTAATATATTTTTATTTCTTAATTTCTCTTAAGGTCATAATGGTTTCCATACCTGAATATTATGAAGGAAAGAATGTCCTCCTGACTGGAGCTACCGGCTTCATGGGAAAAGTGCTTTTGGAAAAGCTGCTCAGATCTTGTCCTAAAGTAAAAGCAGTGTATGTGTTGGTAAGACCCAAAGCAGGGCAGACAGCCGAAGCACGAATAGAGGAGATAACCAGCTGTAAGGTATGTATCACTTTCTCACAACATGCATATTTGTCCTTCTGAATCTTGCTCCCATTTTACTATGAGCAACTTTGGTTTGCCTAAAGCAAAATATTAAGTGGTTGTTTGAATAAAAAACTTAAATGGTAAAAATTTGTAGTGCTTCTGTAGTCTTTTTTTCAAGTTGTTCTTTAGCGAAGCTGATAGTGGGAAATTATCCTGTATTTAAATTAAGAGGAGGATGTTCAGCAGTATTGGGAAGTCAAATATCTGAGTTAAAACATGCTAAGAGAACATACAATCACATGCAAGAGGTAGTGCAGCCTGAGAGTATTAGGATTAGATTGAGACCCTTCTTCCGAGGTCTCAAGTCATTTTTCTCCTTCCACCTTGCTTTCTTTTAAGTAAGGTGAGGTTTAATGCTTGGTTTTCTTTTCAGTGTGCTGTTGGTTCTACCATTGTAAGCAAAGGGAGATGATCTCAACAGATTGTTTAGATTGTATTTTTTGTAATCAGAACAGTGATGTTTGCTTCAGTAGTTCATTACAGATTTATTGGTTATTTATATTACTGTAAACCTGTGACATCAAAGTAAAGGTACTGAAATTCTGTGCTATGGAAGCATCAGAATAATTATCTAAGTGATTTTCCTCTGTAGATGCATGCTTGCCTGGGCCACACTGATCGAACAGGAATGGTCTTGGCCCACATATATACATTATCTATACTATATATTCAATAAGTAGCGAAACTTTTTTAAAATGCATTTTTTATTAAAAAGTAAAAAAGACAACAAAACCACAAAATTACTGGGGTATTTGACTCTGTGAAACTAGTGCAGCAATATCTGGTTCAATGGAAGTGGTTGTGATCACAGTCTTTACACGCTACCTTGGCTACTTTGTCTTTTAAGGTGAAATCATCTCTTGCTTGGGAAATTGATCCAAGACTTATACCGCTGGATATATCTTAAATTCTCACTACAGCATTACCACTATGCAGTGGCCCATGTACAGTTAAGAAGGGCCTGTTCTGATTAAAAAAATTTCGGGTGCATTTGGCTCCATTCCCACAGTACTCTTTAGCTCAGTGAAAACTTGCACACTAATAGTCTGCATATTAACCTGCATGTTTAGAATCCAGTTAACCGTGAGGAGGGTATATGATGAACAGAGGTTTAGGCGAGAGGTGTGATTTTTTTTTTTCTTGCTACTTAGGTAGTTGGCCACTGATTTGTTAAGAGTTACTCAGCTACTCTAATGCAGTGAGGAGCCTTTAACCCTGTCATTTTCTCTCTCGTTTGGCCAGAGAAGCGGGTGGTTTTTCTGTTTTTTTTCTTAATCTGGAAGTTTCCCGAAGCTGGCATAAGTCCAGGAATGTTTTTCTTAAATGTTGGATTTTTTTTTTCAAACTCGATGAAAGCTTTCTAAACCTAAAAATTAAAATAACTTGAGCAGGTCTGTAGTCTTTCCCTCTGCTGAAAGATGAGAGAACAGTGCTAAGGCTGCTACTTAAAAAGGCTTTAAGTTCTGGTGTCTCGTAGAGACTGTTCCTTTTGACATCTTGAACTATCTGATTTCAAGGATAGGGATGACTGTTAGAAAGTTCTTATAATGCACATTGAAGTGTTACAGCTTTCTATGTAAAACATGCAGTACTTACGGTTTTGCTGCTTGGGATAAACTGTGTACTAATTCAACACTGATTGTGTCCTTGGTAAGTCAGTAGCATGTTGTAAGATTGCTAAAACGCAACATAGTCATCATGAGAAATGAGGCATATGTAGGCAAAAAATGTGTTTTTTTTAGTTATGAAACATGATTCTTCATTGGCTGTTAGTTTGAATTTTTAGTCCTGTGTTTGTTTTTTTTGACAGCTCTTTGACAGGTTGAGAGAGGAACAGCCAGACTTCAAAGAAAAAATAATAGTGATTGCAAGTGAACTTACACAGCCTGAACTGGACCTTAGTAACTCAGTCAAGGAAAAACTTATAGAATGCATTAATATTATATTTCATTGTGCTGCTACAGTCAGATTCAATGAAACACTAAGGTGAGTCTAAAATTCTGTATGGTCTAGTTTGATAAGCTGATGGTATTCAGAGGAAGGGGTATCTGCACAGTCTTGCAAATGTAGTAGTCTGACAGGCTGAACATGTAACTTGTTTTTGCATGTCTGGTCAATTTAATGATTCTCCTTCAGGTACTAATCTTTTCCCTAAAACTAGTCTTCAGCTATTGTGTTTTGCTTTTCTTAAAAAGATGGGAGGTACAGTATTTAAACCTCCTCAGCCAGAGATTAGAATTACGCTACTCAACATGAATTTCACCTTGTGTTCAAGTTCTAGGCAGAAAAACACTGACTGTTAGTACATAAAAATGAAATAGATCACTTTCTTTTTTTTTTTTTACTCTACTGTAGACTCCTTTATTTAACTAGAAGCCTTTGCCTAATTTTCAAAGCCCTTTCTGAATGGAAGCTGTTGAGAAGAAACTTGGGGATATGCTGCGTTTCTGAGTCTTCCTAACATCATCATGTGTTGCTCTGACCTCTGGGATAGCTGGAGAGGATGTAAATAAGCTGTAGCTGTATAGTATGTACTGTGTTCACTACTCATACTAGAGCTTGTGTGTAAGAGGGAATGCAAACAGTTCTAGTACTTGATTTCTTTCCTTGGGTAACAAAAGAGCAGATTAAATACTGCTCAGCATTCAGAAAGTCATTCAATAAGAAGAATGGGAGTTTGCAGTGGTGGGAATAGGGAGAATTCGGAATCAGTTGAAAACAGTAAATGGAATCATTTTCATCTCGTGCAGAAAGGAGTTCCTTTTTATTAAGGCAATAATAGAAAGAAGACTCTCAAGCAAGAAAATATTTGCTTTCTAAGCAGAGATGATGATCTTGTGATAAACAGCTCAAATTTTTATGAAGAGAATGTAGAGCAACTCTGAGATGATTTTGAAATGATTTTTGAGTTGTTAAATGTTGGCACTACCTCTCTGAAAATGCTGTACTGTGTATTGAAATAGTAGAAGGTAGCCCATTTTTATCAATGTTCTTTGGCCTTGGAATGCTTGAGAGCTACCAACCTGTAAGAGGCCTAAAGGAGTTTGCAGCAATTTGAAAGTCTAGTGGAGTGGGTTCTTGATGCAGGTAAGCCTCTGGCAATTTCCACTTACAGAGGGCCCAGAGCATTGTTTAGCACAGCAGAAAACAGGTATTAGGAGGGCTTTGAGGCCAGAGTGCCTAGCAGATGTGCTAGAATGTTTGTTTTTATAAATCTACCCACATGAGATTTTTTTAGCAGGAGTAAATGATGTAAAGTCGCTTAACACCACAACAGCAGAAGTAACGATGAAAACGTTTTCTGGTGGTATCACTTCCTAAATCACTTAATGCTGAAAAGCTCGCTGCCTTTTTTTTCCAAGGACACTATCTTGCTGTGACTGCACTTCATGTTTGAGAATTTAGTTGATAGGATGAAGATGTGTTCAGAGGAATATAGTAGTTGCTCTTCAGTCACTGTACAATAAATTAATTGGGCTTAAATAGCATAACTTAGATAGCATATGCTTCTTCCAGTGGACTCAAAATACTTAGCTCAGGGTCAGTGTAGGAATAAAGCCAAGAAAGCAAAATACTCTAGGCTTATTTTGGAGCTCTTCCTAATTTGCCTGTAAATTTCTGTATCTTACAATGATGCGTACACCTATCATCAGGAACTCTTTACTTAAACCTCCTTAAAGAGGAAGTGAATACTAAGAACAACTCTATTTTAAATAAATTAACTTATTTGGAGGTAACATTTTTGAATCGTGTTTATTACTTTAGAACAGTTCCCTGACTGCTGCCCCCCAATGTTTCAGTGATAATATGTGATAAAGCAGCCTTAAACTTAATCTTGTTTCTCCCCCCCTGAAGTAAATGTTATTTTGTTAATGTAACACTGCTGAAAAAATTTTTCTAAAGCTTCATTTAGCAGTGTTCTTGAATCTTAGTTGATAAGTGCATTGTCTATGAGAATGCTAGTGCCTGTAGTAAGTTCTGCAGACTAAAGAGAATATCTGGAATCTATAGAAGAATCACAGCAGTTATCGGTAAGGTGTTCTGTGATGTGGTACAAAATGCAGAGATATGCCTAGTCTCATGCATTGTCCTTATGGGTGCTATTTTTATGAAAAGCAGTTAAGTTGGAGGGATGAAAGTATGTGCTATGTTATTTTGATCCTTTTTATTTGTTCTTCCTTTCCTCCTGTAATCCTTTTGTGCTAATGAGTCTTCAGCTATTCGACAGGAAAAGGCCGGTCACTTCCAAATGACCAGCTTTCTAAGCTTTCCTCCTGAGCTGTTGACTTAACTTGAGCTAGGAAGTTCAAAGCTGCTGTTAAAATTGACAGCCGTCTCCTTTGGTAGCTGGGTGTTCTGTTGTCTCTTTTTTTCCTTTGCATCTTCTGGAAAATGTACTGGATCAGGGTTTAGCTTGAGGAAATCAAAAGTGTGCTGACTTCGCTTGTCTTAGCGATAGGAACAGGGTAGAACTTAGGAAAAGTATCCTGAACACTGAGAGAAATTTTGAGATAGACTGTGTCATATCGTGAGCAGAAGGCTAGGATACTGTACATGGCTTACTCTTCAAGGGGTAAAGGAGTAAGTCAGGGATAGTAGAAGTAGCATATATACCCATCACTAGGTATTTAGGAAAGAATTAGTGGGTTGACTAGTTATTTCTTTGTGCATTTTCTTGTGTCTTGCTTTTTACTAATTAATTTCCTTTTTAATCAACAGAGATGCCGTTCAGTTAAACGTGCTTTCCACAAAACAGCTCCTCTCTTTGGCACAGCAGATGACGAATCTAGAAGTATTCATGCATGTTTCTACTGCATATGCATATTGCAATCGAAAACATATTGAGGAAATTGTTTATCCACCTCCTGTTGACCCCAAGAAATTGATGGATTCTCTTGAGTATGTGTTATGCTTTATTAATCTAATCCAGGGATTTTTAACTACTTGCTTTCTAGTAGGGAAATATCAAACAATAGTTAAGAAACAGAGAAGCTAACAAACCAGTTTACTGCTGTCTAACGTGTGACTGATGCGACACTTTTCTTTAAAGAAAACAGGCTGGGGTTTCATGGTCACTTTAAGCTGAGCTAGGTGTGTAGCAGTACTGAATCTTGTAAGGAAATGTCATTTAAAAAAAAATGTATTGCATTATGTGGAATTGAGGCTGGAACATAATAGAGTTTTGTAGGTGATAAATAATGCTTTTGTAGTCTAAGCCTTCAGAGTAAGTGGGATAAGCTGAACTTCGGTGGCCTGCCCCTGAAAGGATGTTTTTGCCCTCTCCAGCCCTGGATCTTTTGGAGTTGTGTAGCTAGGCTGTCGGGCATCCCTCTGTCCCAGCTTGCTTTAGAGATGTATGATCGCTTAACACAACATTGCAGGTAATTCTGGGACTTGCGGTTGTGTCAGCTTTTTAGCTTCTAGTGCTGGGAAGCTCACTGCCTTTCTTCCGAAGAGAGATTTTTGCAGAGGCATGTATTAGTTGCCTTTTAGTACAGTAATAGGTAGTACAATAAATTAATTGGCCAAAAATTTAAATAGCATGTGCTTCTTCCAGTGGACTCCAAAACGTGCAGCCCTTTTCTCTTTTGCTTATGGAGTGACTTGTTTCCATTTCAATTTGTATTCTCTTTTTTTTAAATATGAATGAGACATTGTGGTAATTTTTTAATAACTAACAAGGATTTTTTAAGGAAGCTGTCATATTTAACTAAGCTTATAAATATACTTTCTACAGTATACCATATAAAACGTTTGCGGAAGTGTTTTGGAACTAGCCAGTTGTTCTGGATTGAAGAAAGTTTCTTCTTAGTATTTACTCTCAAACACTTAAGTTTTATGGTTTGATTTAAAGCAAAATGAGCATGAGATCAGTATTAGCTGTCTTATGTGAGCTAGTAGTAACGTCAGTAAACCATCCTAACTGCACTGCTGCTGGAGGATCTCAAATTAAACTTTCTTTCTTAAGCTCTTCTTTCGGAACAGTTCTATAAATATCCAGTTGTCATTAAGAAAAAATAGTAGAAGACAGGCTTTACTAAACATGATGTTTTTCTTGCATCTTTTGAAAATTGACCTTTAGTTTAAGTAAGCAGAAATCCTGGCTTTTTTTATTTTCATTAATGATATTTTGGAAGCTCTATTTTCTTAAAGCTGACCCCAATATAATTTGTCAGCAGATCCTGATAAACAAATGCTTATGGAAATGTTCTTCAACTTCTGACTTCAATGTAGAAGTATGTGACTTGCAAAATTCAGTGGGAGGTGGCTTTAAGTTCTAATACTCAAGCTGGGATTTAAAGTATGCAGATTTAGTGTTTCCTAGTGGGGTTATTGCAGACCCAGGAAATACAGAAATGAGTTGTTAATTATTGCCTATGTTTCTTTGCAGAATTTCTTACTAGTCTGTGCTTATGCAGCTTCTTGTGGAATACTTAATGCTCTTTGTTTTTCCTGGGTGATCTACTGAAGAAAAGAATGGGATTTTAATTTTACTTTCAGAAGTTGTTTTTTATTCATCTAGTTTTCCTTTTTCCCCTCACTTTCTCCAGTGAAGCAGCACACGTTAATTTACACTTGCTTGTGTTTTGTTTCTTTAGGTGGATGGATGATAGCCTAGTGAATGATATTACACCTAAACTTATAGGTGACAGGCCTAACACTTACACGTATACAAAAGCCTTAGCTGAATACGTAGTACAGCAAGAAGGTGCAAGATTAAACACTGCCATTATAAGGCCATCTATTGTTGGTGCTAGCTGGAAGGAGCCTTTTCCTGTAAGTTGTTGAGTTTTCATCTGTCTTGCTTGTAAACTGTAGCACATACTGACAGCTTGTGTGTGTAGCGAACCTTTTAGACGTGAAAACTGCAGCTTGATTTCTTCTTGTTAACAACTGTGTTACAAAAGGCATCAGATACCACACTTGTATGTGGGAAGCATAGGGGAATAAATTACCTCTAAATGTGGAACAACATACTTAAGTTGCAATGGGAGATACTATTTCACATATGAAAAAATCTTTTTCAGCTATTTTGCTTCTTCAGGGTGCTTTAATATATCAGCAGTTGTGAACCGTCATTAAGGAAATTGGGGTCTGTGAAACATAAGTGTTTTGATTCCATTAGTCTTAACCAAGCTTTGAAGCGCAGGGAATGGCATATATTGTATGTGCTCTATGCTATCTATTTTTGTACAGTATTTATGCTACATGCTTCCTCGTGTATGGGAGATAGTACTGGAATAGCCTCAGTTCAGCACTAAGTACGTACGAATAGATATAATTGACACCACTGATCTTGAGTATGTACATGTCAGACCAGTAAGTATATAATGTCTAAATATTGGCTTTAAAGTTAATTGAAAATGTTTTCTACTTGAAAAATACAAAAAAAAACCCATAACAATTTGCAGTTTTGCTGTCAACTGTTAGACTGAGTTGATGGAAGTTTGTCTAAAAATACTTGTTAACTTAACTATTCTGAACATAAATGTACTGTGTACTTCATTAACTGTAGGAAATAAGCAAACCAGTAATTCACTTAAAAGGATCGGTGAAACTACGGAGACCTATTGTCTATATGACAGGATATTATATCACCAGATTTTACTATTGGGTGAGCTTTAGGGATATGGAAACTAATATTTCTCAGAGTTAACTTGTCAGATTTTCAGTTAAAACTGTTGACTTTGCTGTGCTAACTCAAACCTTTTCCTCCCAACTATTCATGTTAGGGATGGATTGATAACTTCAATGGACCTAGCGGTCTCTTCATTGCTGTAAGTAATGACTTAATAGTAAATTAAGTATTAATATTACATGTTATTTTTAAGTCATTCTTCCATTTGGAAGACAGTAAAGCTTCATGTGTTTTACAGGTGCATCTTCTGTCTTTTTTTTTTTAATTTTATTCTTTAAGGCAGGAAAAGGAATTCTTCGAACAATGAGAGCTTCCAACGGTGCAGTAGCAGATCTTGTTCCAGTAGATGTTGTTGTCAACATGACGCTGGCTGCGGCTTGGTATTCTGGAGTTAATAGGTACAGCAAGTGACAATAGAGTGCTAAGTGTTTTGAAGTCAGGATATTATGCATTTTGATACTTAATCGGTGTTCTGCTGGTTCCCACAGGATAAAGGGATTTAAGATTGTAACAGCATTAGTCTACCAGTGGACTTAAGGCAATGGCTAACAATTCACAATGAAGGGGAAGATAACATTTAGGATACTAGTGAATAAGCTATACTTAAGTAATTCTTCCTGAGCCTTGTTGTGACCATTGTAATTGACAGTAATTAGAAAAAGCCTTCTGTGGTGGGGGGGGGGGGGGAAAGACACGTACACACGTGCACATATATAAAATATAATAGTTAAAGATAGATTTCAATACTGGCAGAATATAGGAAGCAAAAAACGTAATTAGAAGCTGACAATTTGTTTTACATAATTTATGTTGTTGAGAACAGGGTTAACTTTGGGTGTGATTTTTGGTGGAAAGGTTTCTTTTTTCTCCCATCTGCCTTTTAAAAAAAACTTATTTGTCCTCTAACTTACTCATTGGTCTTTTTTCACTTCCAGACCAAGAAATATCATGGTGTATAACTGTACAACTGGTGGCACCAACCCTTTCCACTGGAGTGAAGTTGGTATGCCATATTTCCTTTTTTATAAGCTTTAATAGAAAAATAAGATGAATTGGGGAAAAAAAACCACAACAGTCTATAATCAGTAGGTCATATTGGGTTATTGGTGTTGAAACTAGTATAACAGCCATACCTCTTAATTCTGCAGTGCATCGTGCTTTTTCATTCTCGTAGCATTTCTGTTTTATTTTGCATGTTTTTTTAAAATTTTTGGTTTTTGAAATTCAATTATTTAAAGAATGGGAGAACTGATATTTTTTTGTGTGTGTGCTTGATGCTGCCACAACCTTATCTGTGGATTATGGGTAATAGACAGAGAAGAGCACTGCTGAGAGAAGTAATGATGTTGGATTTAATGCCAACCATACTGTAAATATGTGGGTAAATAGTTCAAAACTAGAGTTACTTTGTACAGCTGTTGTCAAGTACAGTTCTGTACTTGAAGCTTCTTGTTTCTAGCTTCAGTTCATTTTTTTTATGGCTATTTTAATCGTCTGGTGGTTACATGACACTACTTACACGGGGGGAAAAGACATCCTTAAGAAAGTATGGGCACCTATTTTCAACTCTTAGATATTCTGACTAAAATGTAACCCGTGTGCCAAGAACTCTGTAGTAGTTCTTATAATAAATACCATGTCAGCCAGTTTACTTTGCTCAACGTTGATTAGCTCTACAGTTTTTAGAAATAAAATTCCTGAGGTTAGTTTATTTTCTTTCTCTTTATCTTAAATACTTAAATCCGTATTATTTCTCTTGACTCCTTCATGCTTTTTACTCACTTTTGCCCATTTTATTTATCTACATTTATAAACCTTATTGCTTCAGCTCAACTTGGAAAGTTGCTGACTTCATTTGTATCCTAATTTTAATGGAATGTTACTATAAGCAACAACATAAAATTACAGGAGGTAATTAGAAAGATAAAGTGAATTTCAAGATAACTTTTTAAGATGCACATGTCCACCATGCGCAGAATTTTCAGGTGTCAAATTTCAGTTTCTCAGAGTCCAATCCTAACGGCGTTTCATAAAAACAATTGAATACGGTGAACTTGTAAAAAGTGTAATTTGCAATGCACTTGGTATTTGCGAAGTCCTCAGTCTATTTTTTAAAAGTATTTTTATACAAGAGTCTAGAATAGCCTTCTTTATGAAATACAGAGGAATATTTTAAATAGCTTTACATGCTATATAATGAAATTAACTGTGAATTATTGAAATCGGCTTTTTATGTAGGGAAGAGGAACAGAAAGAGAGAAGCTACAGTAAAACACTACTGAACATAAAGGCATAAAAGATCTCTTGATATAATATGAACCAGTTTAACAGTATCTTATTTTGAAAGCTTAACTGTTTTAGTTTTTGTCATTTGTAGAAGAGCGAGGGTGGTTATTTCAATAGCATACTAGATATTATACACTGTAATATACTTTGAAAACCATTAAATTTTACATGGTTACTATCAAAGCTGTTACGCAACTTTTCTTTCTTAGAATACCATGTAATTTCTACTTTCAAGAGGAATCCTCTCGAACAGGCCTTCAGACGGCCCAATGTAAATCTAACTTCCAATCACCTTTTATATCATTACTGGATTGCTGTAAGCCATAAGGCCCCAGCATTCCTGTATGATATCTACCTCAGGATTACTGGAAGAAGCCCAAGGTAATGACGCCTAGCTCTGTCTTATCTGTTCCTCTGACTTTTAAACAAAGCTATGCTTGCAGTATGATGATGTATATTCACTTTTTTCTTCCCCTGAATGCTTTGTGACTAAAACTCAGCTTGTTTTTTCCCTCTCTCTGAGAATAGGTCATTGAATTTGAAGTGAGTTTTAAACTTCTTAGCAAAAATGAGGATGTTTTGTAGAATTATTTTGTTTGGGTGGTTGAGTAGTCAAGATAAAAAGAATATAAAATATAGCAAATGTTCATTCATAAATGGTAAGTATTAAAAATATTGATCCTTATTTTGTCCTACAGCATACCACCTGTATTTGAGTTACAAGACAAATCCGTTAGATGGCGCAGTAAGGCACCCTACCATTGTTCTGTGTTCCAATCCCATTTTACATCACTTTTGGACTGCATTTGGCCATATACTACCTGCATTTTCGTACGATGTGTTGCTGAAATTGACAGGTCATAAGCCATGGTAAGAAGGACAGGGCTAGAAGTATCTTGCTGGTAAGGTGGCGGAGACTTGTGAGGAGGATATGGCATGGGTGCTGTCTAGATTTACTAACTATGAGCAATAACCATCCATTGACCGCATTTCCATTCTGGGAAGCGGTTGGCATTAAGATTGTTGTTGCTGTTATAAACTGAAAATGGAAGGGAGCTTACTAATAACTGTGAGTTATTGCTGTATATGATACAAGCTGATCTGATGTGCTTTGTATCATCTCAACGTTCCATTCAGTTGATAGTAACTACTAGCTGGCTAACTTCTGCAGTGGTGAAAATAGCATAATTCTGCTAAACTTTTAGCAGAATTTTTTTAAATTCTGCTAAGGCCAATGTAGATTACGTAGAAGGAATATATGATGTCGCTGCCATTTGTTTTAAATTTGCCAAGCCATAGGATCTTAACTCATTGTATATATTATGTTTTCAAAAGTATTCGTCTTCAGACTGTAAAATCTCCACTGTGGTGACAGTTTGTTAACACAAGTGAGTATTCTTTAATTGTCTGTAGTCTAGGTTTGTCTTAGGAGGGGAAGAATCATATAACAGATTTGGCATTGGTTCAATAAAAGGAAGCCATGTGAGTAGTTTGTAGGAGAAAACCTCTAAGCTGCTCTGGGTTCTGTTGTTCCAAGCCTACTCAGTGGTGTAGTACAGCAGCAGTAGTGGTGGAGGCTGTGCCTTTATAGTGAACTCCCCATATTAAAGAGATATTTAAACTCTACGGATCAAACCAAGGCTTTAAGTGTGAGTTTCCAGCTGTTTTGCTTCTTTGATAATATCAATATTTTGAGTAATTTGTAGAGATTCCCTGAAAGATGTGAAGATTTTATGCTTGCTAAAAATAACTGCTATAAAAACAAACCTGCTGTCATACAAACGGGAAGTAATACTGCTAGAATGTTGTCAGTGTTTAGCCAGTGGGATAATAACTCAGATCCATGCGAGTAAAACAAGGCAATAAAGATTAACAGATTGTTTAGATCAGTGTTACAGTTGTAATGTTGGAAACATTGTCTTGTTTTTTGTTCTTCCTGGAGTTTGGACACCAAATGCACAATTTAGAACCTTAATTAGCACGGGTACAGTGGGTGATGTTAAAAGCGTTTCTTCTGGCCTGTGAAGTATTAGTGAGTACTAATAGTTGGTTTAGTATAGTTGTAGCTGGGCAGCCTTCCTACCATGCACAAGATCCCCGGTTTGGTGGGAAAAAAATTAGGTTCAACTAAATAAAAAAAGAATTGGCTGTAACATGTAATTCAGTTGCTTGGAGAAAAAGGTTCTGAGTTTGATATCCAGTACACTTAAAGGAATATATGTTTGATATAGTGGGTTTTTTTTGTTTTTAAACTTTTTTTTTTAATGAGAGCCTGTTTTAGGAAAAGCGTAAGGAAATTTCCCTTTAGATGCCAAGGAGACATGCAGTTTTAAGTCTTAATGGGCTTCTTGCCTTATTAAATAGCAGACCAAACAGAGCCAGATCTCTATGCTTTTTGAGCTTTTTTTATTGTTTTTTGACTGAGTATTTTGAAACCTGTTTTAACTAGCACACTAGAGATAACACTGTTATGGGAGTGTACTTGTGCTGTGGTCGCGTGTCTGGTTGACCTCTGGTTTTAATTACTAGGTGACATGCACTAGGAAACCTCTTAAGCCTTGGAAATATAATTGGAGGTTGTTGAATTTGGTACAGTCCTTTTGAAGAAGCAGTACTTCTTATTAATGCAGAGTGAGGAAAGGCTTGCTTAATCTCAAGTGCAACCTTCTTCCACCATCATTTAGCGTGACTAACTTGACTGGTATAGTAAAAAAAAAAAAGTGATAAAATTGGCACAAGCAAATTTGAGCACCTTGACTTCACATGGTCCACAGCCTATCCTCTCACTATCTGTATACAATTCTGTGATACTTATTGCATGTGGTGTAGAAAAAACTAAATAATGAGATTAACATATAGGTTGAACTGCACTGTTGCCGTACGGTCAGGATATTTTACTGTATCTGAATGAGAGACTTAGCAAGTAGAACTAGATCAGACCTATGGCCATTTGCAGCTAAAGGATTATGTTAATAATAATAATTAGAAATTACAAAAAAAAAACATACAGAAGGATTGTTTTATTAGTTTTTTGAAGACTTGGCCTTTTCAAGTCTTTCTATGATATGAAATTCATAACGTACGCAGTACTTGTAGAAACAGTTGAAGTTTTTAGTGAAAGAGGAGATTTTTTTTTTACCGCTTTGACTTCCAGTGAAACATTCTTGCATTTAACAGTTGAGGAAAATAAAAAGAAAAACTGCATGTAATGTTCCTTCCAAATCTTGTAGGTGTTAACAGTACAATAAGGATTGAATGGCATAGAGTGGATTTAATCTTTTAGACTACTAGAGACTTTTCTAATATTGTGTAGTTATATAAGTGGTAATAGTCCTCACTGTCCAAGTTCCGTAGCGTTGTCAGTAGCTTGCTATATGTACTTAGATGCATAGCAAAGCTTATTTGTTGTCTAATGAACTTCAACAAAAGGCATAATTGATGCTTGTAACTTTGTAATGTTGCATAGTGCTTATCACAGCAGAACCTTATTATGAAAAGCTCGGTATGTTTGAAATATTAAAGCACTTGAAAATAGACACCCCAAGATCTTTCCAATTAGTCTGGAAGAATACCGCAATATTAAAGCTGTAATTCAGGGATTTTTCCAGCGGTTGATTTTCTGTTGCTTCTCAGAAGGCTGAAGAGAAAGCGGAGCAGATGAATGTAGGGAGGTGTAAAGAGAGAATTTTAATTAAGGCTTATTAAACTTAACATAAAGCACCCTTGACATAGTCACTGCCTCTTCGAAAGACTTTGAAGAAAAAATGTGCACTTAAAGGAACGAGAGCTGCTAGAAATGTAAGAATTCCAGGTTGTCTTAAACTTCGAAACTTAAAGATAAATGAAAACTTGCTTAACTTGACAAATGGGAAAGCTTGCTTAATGTAGCTCAGAGGAGCCTTAACTTTTTTTTTTGTCTCTAATGCTTATGCTGAGACTTGAATGCTGACAGCACATACATCCACTGAAGGATCAACTGGTATCTGAGTTCAGACCTTTTTAGACTAGAGTCAATAGGCTGTATGTAAGATTTGTTCCAAATGCATTTTCAGCCTGAAGCCGTGTGGCTTTTTATTTTCTGGTGTAGAAACATGCCTACTGGAATTGTGAAGGCTTGATCTGTTTAACTGTTGCTTCCATCTTTTAATTCTTACCATGTGATTCTTAAATCAGTTGTATTTTGTATGTATCTTGTTCAAATGACATTAAAGACTGGCCAGAGGCAAAATTCTGTCTTGTATAGTGAACACTTTACGTGTTGCTGCACTGACTTGCTGACCGCACCTAGTATTCAGTTCCATGTTATTAGCAGGTCTGGTTTTTCTATCTTGAGCCTGTGAAGAAGGTGCGATACAGTGTTCAGTATTTACTGGTTATATAGTTCTGACATCAAAGAATTATAGCTAATTACTGTCTGAGGAGCAGCCTATGAGCAGTGTATTCGAAAACCTCAGGCTGAGAGAGGAAGTTCCATTAAATATTGTACACCACCTTTTTTCATTTATCTGTATATTCCCATTTGCAGGAGAAATATGGTGCTGTTCAAGCTTTAAAATAGCTTTACCAAAAAACCTAGTATGCGAAGAACTACTTACGCATCCCCTAAATTATGCTCAATACTGACACGTTTGAATGTAAGAGGTTCCTTTTCTTTTTTTATAGTTACTTGTTGATTTAGTGGGAGTTAACAAGCTGTTGCTGAGGAGGCTGGTTCTGTACCATCCCTTAGCCACATGCTCCTGCCACTTCCATCTTGTCAGATCTAGCAATTAAGAGAATGGAGAGTCGTTCGATTATTTTGGCTGATGTAACAAGAAACTAACCCTACAAAAAAAAGGAACAGTTTTCCACTGATGTCATGAATCATCAGCTGATTCTGTATTCAATCACTGAATTCAATGTGAGATAGAGGGAGCGAGTCTGCAGATGAGATAAAAGAAGCTTCTTTGGCCAGCTGAGTTATGTGTATTTTATTTTTTTGATTGGCTTCGCTACGTGTTAAAACCGTACGCATAAGCAGATGGAAAGATTCCGTGCTCCTAGAAAAAGTTAAACAGTGTTTGGCCTATAGCAAATGTCAAATCTGCATTTATCTACTCAGATTTTCATTTACACTATTTAGCATTTTGAAGGAGCACAAACTATATTGGAAAAGCGTTTATGCTTTTTTTACTTCAGATACACTCTGCTTTTTCAATCCTATCAAATCATTTTTATTACTGCGTTTCATTAAAATCAAAGAAGGGGCAGAATGAATATTCACTTAGCAGTGAGATACCGGCCATTAATGTTAGTCATGTAATGCAAAATGTGTTGGTCTGAAGACTTTCTGAGAATATGCTCTATCTATCCTATGAGTATGAATGCACTAAGGCAACATTCGGGGGAAAAAAAAGGTGATTTTTATTGCTGCTGTGAATTCTGTTGAACAAAGCTTAGCTTCGGAAAGCCATTTCCTTTTATTGCTGGGTTGTTCTGTTTTCTTGGCTTTTTCCACGCACCCCTTCTCTCTCTGCTTAAAGTGACCAGTGTGTCCTGCTATTAGGAAGCGGTTCTGTCAGATGGAAATAATTCCAGGCCCCAAAGCAGAAATGTAATAGCATTTGGTTATGTGACTACTAGCTACTTAGTAAAATTGAGTGACCGTATCTAGCACTTGGAACACTTGCAAAGATCCTACATTTACAGCAGGAAAATTCTTTCACGTGGGACTGAGTAACTTACTTTTTGGGTTTACTTCAGATACTCTGATTAAAGGATAACTTGACCAAATTGATCCTTGTAACGTAATTTCTCTGTACTCCGAGTTACATTCTTGCAGAATTGTAGTCTGTGTAACAAAGCATATCGGAAGGTATTTCTGCATATTTTGAAGTAACCTGGAACTGATCGCCTAACTAGCAGGATCTGCTGTGGTCTGTCTGCCCCCTCTGCTGTGGAAGCTGTAGGGTTAAGGGGAAAACCTGAATTTCCGATTATTCTAATCATTATTCTTGTATTGACCATAATAAACCGGATTTGAGAAAGACATGGTCTTGCACAGTGTGCCGGAGGACTAGGGAAACTTAGTCCCTTGTTGCATGCGTGTGCTCTGCAAAGTGCAGCTCAATTTTAGATACTTTCATAAAGTTAAATTTTTCATTTATGCTGAAGTGAAAAGCATTACGTGTAACTATCCTGCATATTATGCGTAGTTTTTTTGTTTTTAGATACTTCATTATAGTGAGACTTTAGGGGAAAGGGTTTTGAGGGTATAGTAATAAAACTTAAGTTTTATTACTAAAATTACTACTATGAGTAATAAAACTTACTATCTTCTGATTTGTTTTTCTTGTTTGAACTCATGTTTACCGCTGTAACCTGAACGTTCCATTCCTTGGACTGTAGGATGATGAAAACAATAACACGTCTGCATAAGGCCATGGTATTCTTAGAATACTTTACAAGCAATTCTTGGATTTGGAATACTGAAAATATGACTATGCTAATGAATCAACTAAACCCTGAAGACAAGAAGGCAAGTAGCTGTGTGATATGAATCTGGAGACTAAAAATGAAATGCAATTTTACTGGTTTAATACGAAATAAATTGCTTATGCCTCTTACTGTAATGCAGAGCAAAACATGGTACTAAATCAGTTCTGGAGATTCCTGCCCCATCCTTTTGGATGTACCAAATTGTCTACACATTTGTCTTATAAGCTGAATAATCAGTGATGTGATCAGAGATGACAAAAGATGGGACCCGTAGCAGAAGACATACAAAAGATAGCTGTTTTCTTGATCTCGTGATCACGTTTGCTCTATGTATCAACTAAGTGACCGAGCTGTCAGGCACAAATACACCATGAATAAAACAAGGCTTTGTTTTATTAGTGGTATCTCTTTTTCTGAGGAACAGGAGGTAGGTTTTGATAGACTTTCTTGTTTGTTTTGTGTGCTTCAAACCAATAGCAACTTCGGTGTGTATCTTTCATACTTTAGCAAGAGAGCTGTGTATATTTAAATCCTTCCATTTGTTGTGTGACTGAAATTGCCCCGTGCAGAGGGGGGTAAATGTATGAGAAGGAGGGACACAGAAAAGGTAGTGGAGGAAGAAGAAAAACTATTGTTGAGCACACGGTCCGAGTAATGGTGAATTAAATTTCTCCTAAGAGCTGTCTTATTTTTGCCCCGCTCCCCTCCTGGGTTTTGAGGGTTAGTTTTGTCAAAGTAGAGGTTTTTATGCTTCGTAACAATGCACACCCAGTTAGACTGCATCTCAGAAGCTGTGCTTTTGTAGCATAAGCTGTAGTTGATTGCTGACTCGGCCTGTCTGGTGTAATTTCGCCATGTCACGTTTTTCAAATCGCAGTCAATATGGTATTGAGAGTAGTTATGCATTAGATTTCCCGACTCTTCTCACTGGTTGCAATTTTTCTGCTCTTTCAGTGCATTAAAGAAATTCATTATAGTGAGTACTCATAGCAGGAGCTTTTGCAAACTGGGAGGGATCTGTCAGGGAGGGGAGTGGGACTTCCAAAAGCTATAAGCAAGCAGTCATGTTAGTTTACAGTTCCACAAAACAGTCCTACTAGGCAGGTTCTTATGGAGCAGTGTTTTCAGTATTTTGGTTCAAAGTCTGTGAGCCAGATGCTTGTTGTCTTTATTAGAAATTACCTGGCTGTTGGTGGAATCTTTTGAGATGAGGAAATAGATACCAGTGAGAAACTTGAGTTGTGAATGTTCCACAGCATCTTCTCCTGAAGATGATACTCACGTGGTTCTTCGTAAAACACAGCTGTATGACAATAAGCACAGTTAACAACTGCATTTATCAGTGAACAGACACAGAACAATGTTCTTATTCTGCAGCATATGCGAATTACTTTCTGGCTGAGAAAGAAACGTCATATTTGAAAATACTTAGAGTGAGATTCAGTGTGGACAGATGGAATAGGAAAGCAGTGCACTTATAAGCTGAGGGAAGAATATTACTGATGAGGAAAAGAAAGACGTGATGTGATTGAAATTCTCAAGAGATGTATGGGAAGCTGGTAGTTGAGTTTCAAACAGAGTCTAAATCTAGATTGTTCTTACAGTTAAGGACAGGGTAATTGGAATTCATTTGCGAGGAAGTTAACTCATAGAATGGCATTTGTTCTTGAAATTTTTATCAAAAATGACATGTTTCTCTTCAGGCAATTAACAGTGGAAGCTTTTGTTTTATGCAGACTTTCAATTTTGATGTTCGACAACTACATTGGGCAGAATACATGGAAAACTACTGCATGGGAACAAAGAAATATGTGCTGAATGAAGAAATGTCCGGCCTCCCTGCAGCTAGGAAACACTTAAATAAGTAAGCATACATTTTCATGGTTTTATTCTGCTTTCCTGTGTTTCTCCTCTTCACGTCAAGTCTTGCTTTTAAATTTCATGACTTAGCTGTTTTCTATAGCTCCTGTATAGGTCTGCCAGGTTAGTTCTGTCCCAGTTTAGTTGTCCGAAGTAGTCTATAGCAGTCATCTTTCATCTTTCATCACCTTCATTTGTTGCTCTTGCTAGTGTATACTGTGCCATCTAAATTTCTAATTTTAATAAGGGTCCTTTTTGGAAGGATGAAAAAAGTACTCCGACAAGATGAGAATGGCTTTTTCAACCGTGGAGTTTTAATGCAACAATAATTGTTTGTTTTGGTTGGACGATCTCTGGAAGCAGACAAATAAGCGTGTACGGACTCTACTCCAGGACAGGAAACTTTGATGTTGTTCATTCAAGATGGCTTCTCTTAGCCTCTTATCTGTGACTTAACTCCTCCGCTTAGAATGCATTGTTACCATTTAGAACTTTATTGGTGTAGACAGAGGTTTTTTTCTTCTACATTGTCTTCTGAAGAAGAAATTGACGTGGATTGTCTCAGTGTTGATAATTTTGGCTGAACTTGCCCTTGTTATCCTGAGAGATGGCTGTAAAGGCCACATGTGGCATAGCAACACGCTAATCTGAATTTGATAAATAGTGATTTTAATTCAGATATGTTATAAGCTGCCTGCAAGCGTGACATTCAGGCTTATTATGGGAATTCAGGACTCCACAGTGCGTTTCTGAATGGCGTTTATGTGGGTGCCATTCTTTGTACAAGGGATCGTACCAAAATAACATGAGAAAATAGTCTTGGAATAGCATCTGATCATCCCAGCTCTGTTTATGAAAGGGTTATATTGCATGAGGGTTAGATTCTAGCATCTCTTTAGTCCAAGGTATTAAATCTGTCTCTTTTGTTACCACTTAGCACTTAACTCTAGCTAAAGTTGAGAAGTCTGTTGTTTGCCTTATTCACCAGATATGGTAACCTAAGGAAGCTGGCTTCTCTAGGAAACTGAGTGGAATACTTCCTTAAATGCAGAAGTGGTCTTTTTTTTTTTTTTTTTTTACTTGCGTAGTATGTTAGCCTAGACTATTTTTGCACCATTAAGCTATGTAGAGTAAGGCCTGGGCATAATAAAACCCAGTATGCCTGTACAGCTATGTAAGATCAGTATTTTCTTAGGGTTGCCTTAAAAAAGGTCACTCTTTCTAAACAGTCTGTGCAAATTCTGGTTTGTTTTGTTTTGGAGCTTCTATATTTACACGAGAGAATATTGCTAAAAATCCCAATTGCCCTAAATGCACACTTAGTTTCTCCTAATTCTCAAACATCCTTCCCTGAGAAGGAAGAAGTCAAAAATCGCAGTGGACACTACGGGCTGTATTTCTTGAGAAATTTTGTCGTGTTTGTACTTAGGCAGCTTTAAATACGTGGAGGGGAATGAAGTTGATGGTCTGAAATAGCCTGGTTTTGAGTTTATAGCAGCCAGTTATATGTAAGTTAGTATGCGTGACCTTGACTTAAGGAGGTTTTATTTATCAACTATGAAGCAGATGTATATTTATTTAACTATAGGACTTACCTTTAATTTTTATGTGTTTCTTTTTGAACAATAAACTGTGAAAAAGCCTGCTTGGTCCTCCACTTACTAGCTTACTTGGACACTAACTTAACTTGCCTCTGTAACAATGTATTTTGAGATGAATAGATAGACGAATTGAATTACTTGTGGTTTTTTTCCCTGTGGGCCGTGGTATCTTGGCTTTTACATTTTCTTTTTTTTTCCTTCTTAGGTTGAGGAATATACGCTATGGATTCAATACAATTCTCGTGATCCTGATTTGGCGCATCTTTATTGCAAGATCACAAATGGCAAGGAATATCTGGTACTTTGTGGTTAGTCTGTGCTACAAGTTCCTCTCCTACTTCAGAGCCTCCAGTACTATGAGATACTGAAGAACAAGAATATAGCAGAAGGGCATCTATGCATATAGCGGTCTAACTACACAAAGCCTGTTACATGTAATCATCTCACGTTTTGTAAAAGCATAATTTTATTTTAAATTGGAGTGCAAAATACATAGTATGGTATGCGTAAGTTATGTTAGTTATGTATCTTCCTGAAAACAGAGAAAATAAAATGGTCAGGTGCCAGGCTGAATTGACTTGAGGCAAGTATTTAACCTTTTAACCTGGGCAGAACATTCTAGACCACTGACCAACATAACTGTGCAATTTGGGACATTTTTATTGAAATCTGCCTTAACATACTTAATTTTATTTTTATTCCATGTTAAGAAAGGTAAATATTGATATAAGATTTGCTAGTTATTGTAGACCTATTTATTTGAAATCCTGCTAAATTTCAAAGGGTTTTACAAGTTGCAGAAGTGTATAAACGCTGGTGGATCTCCTGGAAAAACTATTGTCTTTTTGCCACTTCTTCCCTTCTCAAAGTAAGATTGTAATGGTGACTACTTGGCTTTAAAAGAAAGCCTCCTTCCTTTGTTACTGAAAGGCTTTCTGTGCTATCTGGTTTTTGGAGTGCCGCTCAGCGATTCAGTTTTGTACTCAACATTGGACCCATCCTACTTGAGTTTGTCAGCATGACCAATTTGCTTTTCTGAAAGCAGAATTGATCCTATCATTGAATAGATAAAAGGAATGTAACCCTGAGGGGGGAGGAAGTGATCACTGGCCGTCCTTTTTTTTTTTTTCTCGAAATGACTTTGTTGGGAACACAGAGCCAGCACTTGGTTGTTACAGTTTTGACTCCAAAAGGCAAACGTATTTGAAAGGAGTTTACTCCGCTTGATAGTTATTTATAGTACTGGTAACTGTAGTTGGACAAACTGTAGGCTTTGATGAGATACACCTGTTTGTAAATTTTAACATAGTGTTAGCGAATGCTTCAGGAATGAATTACTCTTTAAATCTGTAAGCTATGAAATTCCATGCATGGATAACACCAATGCCTAAGCACACTTTCTCATTTCTGCCCCAATAAAAACCTTTGTTTTGCTGGGCAAGCGGAGCAAGATGCATCGTGCTTCAGAATGGAAATAACTTAACAATTCTATGATTCAGTTTAAGATTATTAGGCTTAAATATGTAGAAATGTGTTTTTCTGCATTTAATTGATTTTGGTAGGGTAAAACTTGTCAAAATAGCAAACTGTAAGAAAAGACTGAATTCTTGTTTAAGGCAGTACGTAAAGATCCCTTGAATTTTTGGTTGCATAGAACTCTATTTGAGAAAGCTGTAGTTTTCCTCTTATTGACGCACTGACCAGCACCCTTGCCCAGTGTTTTTTTCATTAAAAACAGTTTATACTGTATGTTAATACGTTCTTGAATCTGCTTGAGAAAACAAATGATGACTTAATTACACAAGAGCTACATTATACTTGCCCTTGGTAGTTGTCCTACTTGAATTAAGTATGTAAAGAACTTATTTTGCTATTCTTGTGGAAGCTCCTTACTTGAAGGAGAACACCTTTCATGCAGGTGTATATCTCATTTTGAAAATATAATGGCTTCCTTGTTGAAGCAAAGTATTCTGTAGTAAGTAGTTAAGATGTAATTCCTTTTTAAAATGATCTGTGTGTAGATATATATATAAAGCTCGTGATGAAAAGCCTAAATGGTCTAGGACCACACCTTGTGTGAGAGACCTCTGACTGGCTGAAAATAAATCATGGCTTCTGTGACTTAAGATGTTACACTTTAACAAATGCATTAGGTGTATTACATTTTTAGTTACCTCTCCAAGCATCTACCTAGATCTGAAAGTATGCTTAAGCATTCCTGCACTGTAGACTTTTTTCGGAGGTGCCTACAATCCAATGATGTCCTCATCTCATGTTGGCATGTGACTGAAGTTTGCAAAAAGACAAGTACATCATCTTCCAAAAACCATTTCTGTGCGACAGTTCACTTAAAAATTTTGTTCTTTACAGTCATTACATGTGATACTTTTAACATTGGTTTGGTATTAATGCAAACTATGAAGCCAATGAATTGATTATTTCTGGTCCATAGCTGCTTAGGAATCTATTCTGTTCAATATGTAACTGGATAAAAGGATATTTCACCTCTACTCTTTAAACGTTTAGCAGTTCACAATCTGATTTCTTTTCCTCTTCGGAGTCCATGGTTATCTGTTGACTACTGGTATCTTAAACTCATCAGTCTTCCTATTTAATTGATGATAGATTTAGTGTCACATTTATTATGTTACTTTTGTTGCTTCCTGTGGTCAGTCTGTGAAATCCTATCTGAAATTACTGTTTTCTTTCCATATCAGGACCCTGTTCTATTGCAGTTTTTCAGTGTTTGCACGTAATAAATGTTGGTCAGAAATAGACTGGAACTTTGTTTTGATACAGGAAGCTGGATTCACTGTACTGACTAGCAGGTGACAGGAGGTGTTCCAATTGGTTAATTAAGAAGAGCAATTGAAACAACACGATCACTTAACAGTTACAGGTATTTAAATTTGGGACCAGGAAAAATTATATTTTCCTGTAATGTTTTTCTGCTGTAGGAACAGATGTTCAGAAACAAATGCTAAATCTGTGAGCTTTTTTAAGACAAACAGAAATATTGGGTGCCTTTGTTTGTAAACCAAAAAATAAACAAATCGCTTAAAAGTGTTGTGTTGATTGTGTTTTTGCCCTTTAAGTGTTTGCTGTATTTCTGCATCTTTTTAGTGTAACTTGTGGAAAATAACTGAATAGTATGAGTTCTGTTTTTATACATGTGAACGTGTTTTTTCCCCGATGAGTCTCTGAAAATCAAGTTAGTGACATACTTGATTGTTAGTAAAAACAAACAAACCAAACAACAAAACACAAATGTCAACTTTTTGATTTCAAAACACATGGTGTTTAATCATTGAAGTTCATAAGTTTCTGATAGTTTTCTCCTAGCATTTTTATTTGTAATATCAGCTATGTATTTATTTAAATGGGTGTCTTTTCACATAGTTTAAAAGGGCATTTTAGATATGCAGTAGCGCATAGATTAATATTTCAAGGAATTGCAAGCAATCCTAGCTGTTGCAGCATCTTAATTTAGTTGTGAGTCAGGGGAATGTAGCATTAACTTAGTGCATTACCTGTATTGTTTGTCTTTTTTTAACCTCAGTATAGGTGGCCTTAGAGTTTTTTTTGTTGATAGAAAATTGAAAGCAAGCAACAAGAAAAATGTGTGATGTTGTCCTTCACATCTTATGATGCGTTAAACACTTTGTCCTTTGTAGTATGGTGTTACATAGTATAATGTTCAAAAACAGTAAGCAGACTGATGGCGGTAACTTGAATCTGAGAAGTATCCTGTACAGTGTCTGAAGCGTTTTTTGATAATACCGAGTGTCTTACAAATACCACAGTCTCCTGAGTAGAGTTCAAAATGGAAATCAAGCAGGGACCAGAAAGGGGCTGCTCGAGAGAAATGTGAGTAGCTTTAAAATGTGTTCTTGCCTATCTTTCCATTGTGATGCATGTGACGCTTGTCTCATCTGGTGGCATTCACCGCTTTTGAGTAAGTGCCTAGAAAATGTAAAATAGCTCAATTGGAACTAGTACAAATTGTCTGCCCTTGTTTTTAATGTATACCATAAGTATAAATTTAAAAGCTGAAACTGGCAGGCCTCGCTTTTTCATTTTAAATTTTAGCATTTCTTATTTCCTTTACATAGAGCACTCTTCTGAGCTTCAGATAACTTTTGTCCACCTTTCTGTCTGGAGATGGCTGTAAGTTAAAGGCTACTTGACTAAATAGGACTCACTGATAGGTAATTGCTGATTGTGCAATTGGCTCCTCTGGAATATGGGATAATGATGGCTTTGAATAGCTTTTGGAGCGTGTGTGTGTGCTTAAATCACTTATACACATTAACTGCAAGGTTAATGTTTATTATCAGAAGCCTTTAATTTCTTTCTAATTGAATTATTCTTTCTTTCAGGGTGGTAATTCTGTAGTTGCTATAACTTAGGAAAAATGAATACTCTCAGGTAGAAGCAAGGCCTCTTGTTTCTATGTGGACACTTGGGGGGGGGAAAAAAAGCTTGGCCTTTTATTATTGAAGCCTTATCAACTTCACTAATGATTCTTCGACGAAAGAAGAAATTAAAAGTGCTCCTTGACTAAAATTCACCATGCACAGAAGGAGGATTAAATCGTAAATTGTTTTTGCTTCAGAAGATAGGGCATACAAAAGGAGGTAGGGGATGCTCTTATCTGTATTGTAGAAACAGTTGTTCAGCCTCACCAGGAGGGTCAAAAAGTAGTTGTGGTGTACTTTTTTTTTCTCAAGAAACATCTGATTTACTAGTTCAGTGCAAATTATTTAATGCTTAGCCACAACTAACTCCAAGGATCGTGTCTGTCTTAATTCAGATTGAAGACCGTGTCATGTACCTGAAAAATTTTATCCATATGTAACTGTGTATCTCTATTGTTCCTTCTTTCCTGATGAAGCGATCTCAGACCTGCAGACACAAATAATTACAGGCTTAGACACCTAACTTGGCTGTCATTCAAGAATCTGAAGTGAGGAGGCATGATTTCCTTCATTATATATATTTCCGCAGTGTGATTCAGAATCATAAGACATATGCTTAAAATATGTAGGGACTTCTCAAAAGCAATCGTACTTCAGGGTGCAGAAATGAAATAGTTAAATGATGGGAAAAAGCTTAATGCTGTCAGTATTTGTTCTTATTTTAATAGGAACGTGGCATTGTGACTGTATTGACACTGTGTTGTCACGTGATGCATGATCTACATTGTATATTATGCTTGTTGTCCAAGCAGATAAAGCAGACAGTGTAAGTTAACTGTATGTGACTTAAGTTTGTTATCAGGTGCCACTCACTTAATGTGCTCTGCTAGGACAGCGCTCATTCCAGCTTAAAGATTCAGACTTGATCTGGACAGGAGCAGCAGTTAGAGATTCCTGTTTAAAGTATTGCTGACCGTGTATGAAAACCTGCGGAGTCTGTGGAAGGTGAGACTTTGCAGTTTACAGGATAGAAATTTTCTTTCAAGTTACTTATTTACATGACATAAAGGGCAGCAGCGTGTCCCTCAATTACATGTTAATCACTCCCACGCAAGATGTTTTCAGGTACGCTTTTAAATAAGTTCTTGCACTAATTTTGAACAAATTGCCCTGACTAGAACAAGACAGCTTGGTAGCTGCTGTATGTCCTTTGCAGGAAGAATGGACGTCGCCTGAGCAACTTGCTGTGCAGTGCGCTTCCTTGTTTTGTGTTCCTTCAAGGCATTTTTTCAAAATCACATTACATTAAATTACATGTAATTTTTAAATTGTAGTTCACTTAATAGTTAAGTATACAGTTACGTGAAGTTTTAACTTGCTTAGAAGGACTTGTTTGATTTTGTTTTCCTATTAATTTTCCAATTCATTTAACCTTTTCTGTTTGATCCAGGCTCTCCCAGTTTTGGTCAGAGATCTACTTTCACTTCTACAAAACAAATATTTTCAGAATGTTGTGTCTAGTAACTAGGAAAAAGATTCAAGACTAATTTAGGCCAGGGCAGCCCTATGAATGATTTTCCACTGCATTCTGTTTATTTGCTGGCTGGGCTCTTGTCTGTAATCAACTATTTAACACTAGGTAACACCTTTCTCCTCTGTGTCATGTTGCAAAAATGACAATCCGGAGGTCTGCTTCTGTGTTTATATCTTGGGCTTAATCTCCTGTTAGTGAGCAGGCACTTTCTCTAGGCTCCTTTATTTCCTCCCCCACTCAGGTTCTGCCGTCAGTTCCTCTGTTGCTACCTGCTCAATTGACTGACTGTAGCTGCAGTGCTAGGCCTATTGAGATTAAAACATTGTATGCTTTATTAATGCCGGGCACTGAACGTACCAGGGAAATGGCCACTTTGTTTCTTTAAGAAAGTTAAATTCTGTTGGTTGGAAACAAATGGCAGATTCCTAATTCCTGTATGACTACAAATATTGGTTGAGTTATGCACTTGTAGATCACTTAGTAGAACAGGTCCCACATCTTTTCAATCTGTGTATGTGGTTTTAGGCCACAACTAATATTTCCTTGTCAGTGACACCTGTGGTTTTCCTCTGTTAAATATTTGATTTGGAAAGAAAAACATGCAAGGTAGCTTTCACTCTTTGTGACTCTAATTTAAAACCAAGCCTATTCATTTTTAATAGGAATGTACAGCACTTCAGCTAGCAAGTCAGTTTCTGGATGAATTAGCTACGACTTTGTCATTTTCTGTGTTTGACCTGGCTTCTGCATTTTAGAGCCTATGTGTATTTAGTACCTGTGCATCTCTTCAAAGAGCATGAAATGACTTGAAAGTTGACAGAATATTAGGTTGCTGAAAACATTTTAGTTTTGTTCTCCAATAGTATTCCGTGAATACTTTATTTATAATAGTAACATTAATAAATCCTTGGTTAGAGAGAGGTAGAACACTTCATTTTTCTTAATTAAGTGATACCACTTTTGGTTAGTCTCCACTGTTAGACAGTAGAGGAAAGAACTGTTATGAGTTGAACCACTAGTAGGAAATCCTGACTAGCTATGTCTGAATTAATGATCTATAAAATTATTTTTAAGCTGACTTCATAGAAGGACAAGTACTAGAAAAATTCAAAGCTGCAAGACAGAAGCAATTGGTGCTTTTCTCTGTGAGGACTGTACTAATACCTGTCAAATAGCCTTGCTTCTAACTAGAACTTCATTGTAATTTTATGAGGGAAAAATGCTGAGACCAGAAAATAAGTAAAAACAAGAACTGGAGAGAGGAGAGTCAGTTTTTCCTCAATGCTTTTGTCTGCTTATCTTTCAGAATTATATGTAATCCTGTTATTTTAATCATTCTGTTGGAAACTTGGATTTTGTGCTTCATGTGACTTGTTGAAATGCCAGAAGTTGTTACCCTCTGTGCCAGCAGTGATCAGTTTAACTGGCATATAAACTGAATGGGGAATCTGGAAAACAGATGCTCCTTTCACTCACTTCACAGGTGCTTGCCATAAAGGTTTAGTAATTAACTTTTTAATGTCAGGCATCTCTTAGTGTAAGCTGGATATGCAGTAGCTTGTCTGAAATCTGTCTCTTCAGGTGTTTGATGTGGGGAGCGGAACAAAATACCTATCCAGAATAACTGTGCTAAGAGCAAAGCCAGTGTCGCCTGCATACTTAAATGCTCTTTCCAAATCTGGAGATTTTGTTACCATGTTAGTGTTTTCTGCATTTTTTTCCTCAAAGCTATAAAACGTAAGGCAGTGACTTGCATCTTGATGAATGTTGATAACATTTAAAGCACAAAATCTGCTTTTGGGTCATCTTAATTCTTCTTCCCACTTATGCAAGCATGGGTATGCTCCTGTGTTTATGATGAATCACTGTAGAAGCTGAGGTGGGAGGGTTTAGAACAGATAGTCAGCATGTGTTGTTGCAGAAGACACAGGTATTTTTACATAATTAACTGCTTGGGGCCCTGATGGAGATTGAGAAGCCCACGTGGGCCTTAAGCCATGGTGAAAGAATGGGCTGCCACTTCAAAGGGAAATAAGCTGTTGCTAGGTTTCTTGCCTAGTTTGCCTCCCATTATTTTCATGTGATCTTCAGGCTTGTTTGCTGCATCTTCATGATCATTCTTTAGGAAGCTTTTCCTTCATCATTGGCAGTTTCATAAGGTTCCCTAGGAAGTTAGTCTGGAGATGGGACACAGGCTTTCAGGTAAGGCAGAAGCTGAAAAGAATGCAATTTCCTAGAACAGAAAAGGCTGAACAGTTCCTCTGAGTAGCAGTTTGTTTGAACTGACCCACTGTGAACTCCTTACTGATCTGCCTCTTCATCTTTTCCACTTAATCTATGCTCCCTTTCATGCTTCCTTGTAAACAGTTGCTTCCAGGATGTTTGCTGCTGCTTCACTGCGTTTAATTACATCATTTGTCCTCCAATACAGGCTCTTTGGCAACTATAGTTGTCTTGAGCTAAGACAGCAATGCTGCTTATTTTTTTTTTTCCTATTGGAGTATACATTGTTAGCTGCTATTCAGATTCATTTCATGGGTTTTGGGTTCTGTGAGGCTTCAGGAATATTCTGCTAAATAGGCTGCAGTTGGCTTCCTTTATGTAGTCCTTTGTCCACTCAGTGCCTTAACATCCTTGGGTGGCAAGTTACAAGACCAGGAATTAGTTCACTAGGGAAGTAGTGACCTGAGTTCCTATGTGTGTAGTCAGCCACCTTTAAGGTAACTTTCTTCCTTTTCTAATGTGGAATGTGTGTACTGAAAAATGACTTTTTCCTCCACCTGTATGTGATATGCTGTCTCTTCAGTTGTTGGGTTTGTGAGACTTCTCTTAACTACATATGCAGCGCGTGTGGCTTCTGTTGTCTGGCCTTCGGGATTATTTCTCTTTTATTTCTACTCACTGCAAATAGTCTTCGACAGAATTTGATATAGAACAAATATACCCACAGCAGATCTAAGTCATCTTGTTTCTTCAAAAATATTACTTGGGTGTGTTAATTAAATTGTGAACGTGAAATACTAATTTCCAAACATAGTTCAGTAATTTGAAAAGTTTCTGAAGTGTGCAACTGTGTGTCTCAGCTGCCATATGCATGCGCATATGTATAAAGATCAATATATATTGCTAGTTTTTCTCTTTTCTGGTTTTGTTCAGTTACTTCTAATTTGCTGTTTTATCAGTGACTACTTAACGGAAGTGAGAGAGGAACACTTAAAGCAGAGAGGAAACAACGTTTACGAGAAGGCTAATTACACTGTGCCTGTGGTAACTTCTCTGAGCTTTTAGGGACCTGGCTTTTGCCACAACAGTCCATGTCCTTTTGCTGGTTTGTATGAAGGAGCACTGGTTAGTCTGAGGAGAAGATTTGAAGTTAGTCTGGGCACAGCATTATTTTCAATTCTTCAGGGCTGTTGACTGATGCTCTTAAGTATCTATCTGTTTGTGATCTTCTAAGATAAGTCTTTGACGCATCCACAATTGATTGATGCTACAATGATGTTAGTTTATTGGGGGCATCAGAACTGAAGTGGGGGTAGCGCAGTTTGTCACCAGTATCTCCAGCATGTTGATGCAACGTGAAGGATGGAAATACACCTTTTATTGCAGAAATTACTTTCTGAGGCTCGTCTGAAGCATTCGGCCTTGCCAGCTTTTGACAGTAAGACCATGTGTGCATAAAATAAAAAATTGAGAAGTGGTTTAGGGAGAAGTGTTATTTCATACAAATGGGTTAAATAAAACTTGTATAACTTGTGGTATTATTTGCACTTGACCGAAGGAGAAGTAGAAAACGGAAGCTGGATGAAGAATCTTCAAGTATTTCTGCTGTCTTTCTCTTTTGGATATTAAGTATAAGTGCTTTAGAGGTGGTTTTGTAAGTAAATGCTTTTAGTAAGTTATTGTGAACATTGATTTTGCTCCTGCAGGAATTGGTCCTAGCTCATTAATAAAATTGCTGAAAGATATTTTGTGTGCTTTAATTCTATGCTGCCAAAACAGTGTTTGATGGAAGATGAAGTGTAAAGAAGGCTGTAATAGAGATGTTGATTATCTGACAGGTTTTGAGCTGAGAACTCCTGGCCACAGGCTGAGGTGTTACAGAGCTAAAGTAACTTGAAAACATCTGGTGTTTAAGCTCTGTTTAGATTTAACTGCTGTATCAATCTGAACTGTGTACATTAATAAGCTTAATGGAAGAGCAGCGTACAGTGTTCTAAGGGAATAACACAGTTATTGTTAAGTACTTAAGTTGTAAGATTGTCTTAGTAGTATTTTTTCTGACATTACTGTTCTTCCGCCTCTTTCTTTAGAAGAAAAGAGTGGCTATGGAAATTAGTTTTTGGAAACAGTAAGAAAGAGCAGATCCCAGACCTCTCTCGGCCTGGCAATTGAGTTTAGGAAAAAGTCGTGCTTCAGGAGCCTGTTTGTAAGTGATGCATATCTACCACTATAGAATTTTTAAAAACATTAAGTCATCTATATAGTCAGTATTTTTCAGGTCAGTTTAAGCTTAGCACTGAACAGACAATACCAGCTCTTACTGTAATTTTGGCAGACAGTTATATTTGTAATTGAGTTAAACAGTTTCCATGGCACTAGTGAATACAAAATGGAAACACTAGCCCAAACTTAATGACTTCTAAATAAGTAAATCATGTAATTTAGAGGACAATTTAATTTTGTGTAAGCCCTAAAACGTGTGTATGTATACAGATGTGAATGGCTTCTAAGCATCAATCTGTAGCTAAATCTTAAATGTTTTCAGAGCAAGATAAACCAGATAATTTTCACTGCTTCACGGAAATAAAAGGTTTATAATCTGAATTTGATTTCAAGTATATGAAATGTAGAATACAGTTCAGAGCTGTAGGGTTTTTTAATATTGAAGTGGGATTGTTAGCGCAGACAGAAATGCATGTCGATAAATTCTGCTCCAAAAAATGGAATTTGGAGTAAGAAGGGATTAACAGAGCTTGGAAAAAATAAGGTGTAAGAACTATTTTTATGGTTGCATTAAAGTACGTAGGACATAGTTCATTTCCTGTTGAGTTTGAATGTTATTGCAGGTAGCAATAAATGGAAGAGTGAGGAAAGAGTGGCAAGTTCAGTTACATGGTACTTTTTTCCTGCAAATTTCTGAAGACATCCTAGAAACTTGTAACCTCACACCTTTAAGAAGAAAAATTTTTTTTGTCCCTACAGTTCAAATCATTTTTTTTAGAGCAGAGTTGAATGCACAGTGAAGCAGAAATTGAGAGAAAGTGCTGATACACGACTGATAATAGTATTGCAGATCCTGTTGCTTCAGTGGGTTTATGAACTCTCAATTCATTTGAATTGAGAGAGCAAGCCAAAGGGGGAGGTCTTCAAACAGGGTTCTACAGTGGACTGTTGTTGCAGGCAAATTGTTAGGTAAGCAGTGATAAATAGCCTGACTGCCTGTTGATGGCAATTATTATGTGCTCTGTTTTGAGAACTTAATGTTAGGGCTAATGTATCATTAGATGCTCTGACAGGTATTTAATCTTTCACACACCTCTTTATCTCTTGTTACATGAATACTGCACGCTAATAGCTGGCATGACTGAATGAACCACTCTGCAAAGATAACTTCTGATAACTAGCTCTAAATTGATTACATACTTGTAAGGTTGCTCCAAGTGCCCTGTTACAAGACTCAGTGGTTCCGTAGTAAACTCTAGGTTTGTAGCTTGAGGTCCTTTTGGGGGTGGGACATGGCAAACAGGCTGGGCCTGATTTTGCTGCCATTGATCTTAGCTGCAGGATCACAAACCATAAGAGGGAGCTGAGTCTTCAACAACAAATATTGCATCATGGATATTTCACATGGCAGAAACTTCTCTTTCCAAGATTGTCATGCGTGTACACAGTTCTCTTCTTGAAGAAGAGGATTGTTTGGATTAAAGGAAATTTTCCTGAAAGAGTGTAAAAATGACCAAGCAAACAGCATGGTTCAAATGCTACTTGACGTTAGTGGCCTGTTAAAGCTATGATGCAGAAGTCTGTTTTGATAACTAGACAACACTGAGTTTACAGGCATCTTTCTTGACTTCAAGAGTCATGAGCTGCTATGGAGAACTTCATGGTAGTGAAGATGGTAGTGCTAGCTGGGAAGTTTGTGTGCACAAAGCAGTCTGGTGGCAAAATGGAGCTTTCTGTGGGCTCAGTTGCTCTGCCAAGGAGTCAAGGCAATTAGAGAGCTTAGGAAATTTTAGATCATGACACTTCTGGATGTCCGAATGGTGAGAAACAAGTGTGTAAAAATGTGTAACAGAGTGGCATTACAGAAGCTCTAAATATATGTTTTTTCTTCTCTGATGAGGTTAATTTAACCATTGTGCTATTCCAACCTTTGCAGTGGCTGCTCATGCAAAGGGAATCCTGAGAGATGATGTTTTGGCTTTGTTCATTTAATTCTATCTCATAGTAAAATTTTGTGTAGCAAACTTAAGATATTTCAAGATGAGTGTGTGAGGGATGAATGAAGGTGTAAAAGAAGACATGTCTAGTTCAAGAAAACTTAAGCTGAAGTGTTCTCGATGTTTTTGCGCGCTAAACTTCATAAGACAGTTGCTTTGTGTATGTCAAGCTTCAGTTTTTTCTAGGAAGTGAAGAAAGAAAAAGGAGAAGAATCTAGGCTGAAACAGCTCGCATGTAAGAGATGGTGGAAGCACAGAAAATTGCAATGTACTTAGCAGCTTTTCTTTGTGCGCCCAGTGTTACACCCTGGTCCATAGGATAAGCTTTATAGCACAGTAGTGTCAAACTTCGATTTATCTTGGGTTTAAAAATGACTCACAACAAACACACCTTCTAAGTAACCAGTACTTCCTTGCATGATTTCTTCTTCCTTGCTTGTAACAATTGAAATGCTAGAGGCTGCTTGAATTAACTCTTCATGGTCTTAAACCTGGAATCCCTCCTGCAAGGTGAGATGTGGGGTTCGAGCTGCAGAAATCTTTTGATTTTATTGCACATGGGACGGTTCAGGACTCCAAGGAATATATTAGCTGCATGGAGGAAATCTAAAATTCTAGAAAAACAATCAGGAAAGTAAACAGCTGTTTTCATCTTTCTGGAGAAAAGCATGTGAAAAAGCAGAATCTGCTAAACTGAAGGAGTTCCTTGTTGGTACGTATAATTGAATGTCAGTGGCAGTTCTTCGATTAGCTGTGTTTTTAGTTGACAGCCCTGAAACCTCTCCTGTTTTCAGTGTCACATGATTTCAGTGTTAAGAAAGCTTTTTTTAAGGGTTGCTCTGAGCGTAAGTTGTGCCTCGCTGATATTTGCTATATCTAGGTTGCAGCTTTATCTAGCCTATACTGTTATGCATCATCCATCCACCACCACTTTTTTTTTCTTTTTTGAGAAAATAAAAGCTATGGTTTCTCTGACCTCTGTTCTGGAAAAGGCAGAAAGTTCATAAATCATGAATTACTGATCCAACCCCATGCATATTGCATTAGGGTAAGGAACAGTGCAACAACTGATGTACAGTAATTCAATATAACCTAGCACAGAGTGGCACAAAACTACAGTATTCTGCAGTATTTGTGAGCTGCAGTATTCTAGGGGTTTGACATAGCGCTTTCCTACAATGAAAAGGGTTGCATTGTGCACGAAGTTGTGAAAGAAACGCTGCTATTCAGAGTTTTTCAGCTATTTATCTGTAGGGAGTTAGTATTTGCTGTCTAGGGTGTTTTGGTGTTTTGTTTTTTGTAGGATTGGATGGAGATCTTGCCTAATCAGCACAGTGCTGCTCACAAATACGTGGCAAACCCCCATGGCAATGAAGTTTAAGTTGAAGATACGGAGAATGAACACATAGAGAATTTGTGAATGTTTTAGCTCTATCTCTTGTTTACATCAACTTAAGAATAAACCTTACTTGTTGTAATTGAAACCTGTATCGGTACTAGTTGAATTCATTGTTTTGGGCTTCTAATAAACGTACTGACCAGTCTCCTACTTCCACACATCACTACACCAGAAGTATTGTGCTTTGAGCAAAGTGCTGACATTAAACCTTAGATGGACTGTATTTCAGTTTTTCTGTGTGAAAAAGAATTCAGCAGCTTAAATTAATGCTGGTTGTGTGGAATATATGCATCTGCTGATTTAAAAAAAAAAAAACAAAAAACAAAAAAAAACCCAACACGACACTGTCTTAAGCATAATATGTTTTCAGTAGTGTTCTTTGATGTTCATTAAAGGCCTTCAGTTTTGACTGCATTGCTTTGAAAGAATTGGCAAGTGACCTAGTTCAGTGTTCAACATTCTGAATCTTCGTACCAGCACTCAGACTCCTTTAAATTCTATTTCTTAAGATCCTAAGGCTCTGCCATGATCATTTTGTAGCCATGTGCTACTCGGAGCTTGTTCTGTCCTGTCACTGCAAGATGTGGTAGCAGTAATCTTAAACCCTCAGATTCTGACATCTGCCAATCTTTGCTGAGATGGTCGCAAGTTATCCTCTCCAAAGCAGAGGTGAGGCAGAACTGCTGTACATTATGTTTCCACAGCATGTGTGATCGCAGTTCTGGTATACAGCGGAACTTATTAGTAGCTCTATTATGTTGCCCTTTCAGACTGGACCCAGAGTATTTGAAGGAAACTGTATTTACTGATGGTTCAGCACCCTTGGCCTACCCAAATACCTCTACTAGTGCTTCCAAAGCTCCTGTCCAAAGAAAGACAACTATAATCTCTAATGAAAGCATTAGAGATTCACCTAGTGCATAAGAGACCTAGTCTTAATTCTGCCTGGTTGAAAAGTAAAAGCAGAGACCTGGACTTCATTCCAGATACTAGTACTTGCTACTAGTTCGTGTTGCCTCATTGTCACGGTATTATCTAAGGGTCTGTGTCCGTGACAAGGGGGACAGGCCCGAAAGAAAAAAACGAGAAAAGACTAAGAACAACTAATTTTACTAAATATATCAAAATGAGGCTAGTAGAATTATGATAGAGGGTTTACAGGCTGAAAATCTTACACAGTAGAATGCAGGAGGACCGCGTGCTTTCTCCGCCGGGCTGGAAAAGAACAGACCCCGCGTCTCCCACGTGGCTTCACCACCCCCTCTAACGCAAAGACCCCTGGGGAGTGCACCTCCTCCCCTCCCCCTCAGAGGGCCACACCAAAAAAGGTAGTTTGCGGTAACCAGGGAATTAACTCTTTAACTGCCCGTACCTTACATGATGTAATGATGTGGAATACCGACAACAAAAAATCACAAAACCATAACATTCCACCCCTTATTCCACATCACTACATCATGCTTAACATATATTTATATACAAACAAACAATAATTAACATACATTACATACGTATCTATACGCCTATATATACATGGAATCACTATCTGCACTCCCCCAGCATCAAATTCCCTTGCGGTACGCACTGGACATCCCTGCTTTTCCCCATCACCCACCATGTGGACCCAGGTCCCTGAGCAAACACAGTGCCACGGTAAGGTTTCCCTTTTCCAGAGGCTGGAAGAACCCAAACTGCTTTCCCCAGCATGCTCTTTACGTGTACTACAGGGACCTTATCTCTCTCTACAGCATGTAGGGAGCTAGACTGGGTAGGACCAGCTCGATTGATTGATCCTCTAGTGTTGACCAACCAGGTGGCTTCTGCTAGATGCTTCTCCCAGTGCTTAAATGTTCCACCACC
>NC_034414.1:7423812-7424827 GCF_002078875.1 Numida meleagris | reverse complement strand
GAGCTCGCTGAGTAATCAACGCAATCCACTTACTCCAGGTGGCATCAGTAGCATGATGGGTGGAGGGAACCTTTCCTTTAAACATCCAATTGAGCACTGGCAGTCGAGGGGCAAGAAGAAGCTGTGTTTCAGTACCAATTACTTCAGAAGCAGCTCGAACCCCCTCATACGCGGCTAAGATCTCCTTCTCAGTTGGAGTGTAGCCCTCTTCGGACCCCCTGTACGCTCGGCTCCAGGATCCCAGGGGTCGGCCTCGGGTCTCTCCTGAAGCTCTTTGCCACAGACTCCAGGTGGGACCTTTCTCTCCAGCAGCAGTGTAGAGGATGTTCTTTACATCCTCTCCCATCTGTACTGGCCCCAGGGCCACTGCACGGGCTATCTCCTGTTTAATCTGCTCAAAAGCCTGCTGCTGCTCAGGGCCCCACGAAAAATGATTCTTCTTCCGTGTCACCTGATAAAGGGGGCTCACAATGAGGCTATAGTTTGGAACGTGTATTCTCCAAAAGCCCACTACACCCAAAAATGATTGCGTCTCTTTCTTGTTAGCGGGTGGAGACATGGCAGTGATTTTGTTGATCACATCTGCTGGGATGTGACGACGCCCATCTTGCCACTTTACTCCTAGGAACTGAATTTCCTGGGCAGGCCCTTTCACTTTGTTTCGCTTAATAGAAAAACCAGCTTGCAGAAGGATTTGGATTATTCTCTCCCCCTTCTTGAAAACTTCCTCTGCTGTACTGCCCCACACAACAATATCATCAATATACTGCAGGTGCTTGGGAGCACCACCCTGTTCCAGTGCACTTTGAATCAACCCGTGGCAGATGGTTGGGCTGTGTTTCCACCCCTGGAGCAAACGGTTCCAGGTATACTGAACGCCCCTCCAGGTAAAAGCAAACTGTGGCCTGCATTCTGTGGCCAAAGGAATGGAGAAGAAGGCATTAGCAATGTCAGTGGTGACATACCACTTGGCTGCTTTGGACTCCAGTTCATACTGGAGTTCTAGCATGTCCGG
>NC_034414.1:7314056-7420932 GCF_002078875.1 Numida meleagris | reverse complement strand
GAGGAACAACTAATTTTACTAAATATATCAAAATGAGGCTAGTAGAATTATGATAGAGGGTTTACAGGCTGAAAATCTTACACAGTAAACTGCAGGAGGACCACGTGCTTTCTCCGCCGGGCTGGAAAAGAACAGACCCCGCATCTCCCACGCGGCTTCCCCACCCCCTCTAACACAAAGACTCCTGGGGAGTGCACCTCCTCCCCTCCCCCTCAGAGGGCCACACCAAAAAAGGTAGTTTGCGGTAACCAGGGAATTAACTCTTTAACTGCCCGTACCTTACATGATGTAATGATGTGGAATACCGACAACAAAAAATCACAAAACCATAACACTCATCTCACCACAATTATCTCGGCAGTCTTGAGTTGTGTTTGCACATTCAAAATACTGGATATCTTGTGAGGCAGGTTTCTTGCTTCCTGCAAACTACTTACAGCTCCATCTACCATTGCAGAGACGGGGAGTCTCTTTGGCTTTGGTACATGTTTGTACTTCCCGTATCTTTTTCATCCTGTGCTGCCTCCTGGTAGCAGAACGTACTTGGCGTGTTTCACGAAGAGGAGAACTAGTCATTTCATTGCTAGTTGACAATTGCTGAGTAGTGAGTACCCTCTGGCAGGGAATACTATACGTGGTTGTAGTGACAGAAGCAACTGGGTAGTTCTTGGCTTCTTGGAGTAGAAGGCTAGTTACAGAAATGGGAATATAGGTATGTTAATACAAAGCTAGCTTCAGTTTAACACTTTGAGGAAACTCAGAATATGTTGTATCAGTGTACATGTGCATACTAGGTGGATCCTGCGTAGATTGAGTGGGGAGGGGAGGAGAGTTCACGAATTACTGTCCCTTGCAGTCAGCATAGAAAATGAGTTAGCAGACTGAAAAAGCCATAAAAAAAGTAACAAAAGCTGTGTTGATTGTGCCATTGTTATTTGTAATAAGGTTCCTTAAGATTAGATAGTTTTGCAGACATCTTCATTTTCCTGAAGCCCTTTTTTTCTGCTGTCATGAAAGCAGTTAAAAAAAGCAGTTTAAAACAGACTCTTTCAAAGCCTGTTAAGAGGTTTATGAGCCAGATTTTTGAGGCATCTGATGTTATTTTAGGTATCTCCCTGGATTTTAGTGAGTTATGTCTTGCAAAACCAGTAGCAGTACAGAAGGCAAACTTTTTATTTCTACAGATACGTTTGTTCCGTGTGTTTGCTGTATCAGGCAATGTGTAAATCAACTACCTCTAACAGAAACGGTGTTGCTCTGCCATCTTATGGCAGAGCTGAAAACAACATACTGCTCGTTTTGGCTGTACTGCAGACTTGTCCTCTGGCTTTTTTTGTTCTATGACTTTTGCAATCTTTAGAGAAACAAATAAAAACTTCACCACCAATAAAACAAAAAGAAAAAAAAATGCTCTACATAGACTTCAGCCTGGAAATCACTCCTGACATTTTCAAATTTACCTTTCTACAGCTCTGGCACAAAATGAGCAGCTTTCTGAGCGTGCTGCTTTCATTGTTCTCTTTTCTGACTGGACCTCTCAATCTAAGTCAGAGCTGAAGGCTGTTAGCCTGTTCTATAATTTTTTCTATGCTGATTCCGTTTTACACTGAGCCTTAAAAAAAAAAAAAAAAAAAAAAAAAAAAAAAAAAGCTGTTTAGTAATGGTGACTAAGAAGAAACAAGAGCAGACAGGCTCTGGTTATGTGTCACTTTTTGCAACAGGGGAAGCTGTTGACTGACCAAGAGAAAATACGCTGTCTTTAGGGCTTCCTTCTCCTGGCGTTTTAAGCTACTTTGACAATTAATTCTTCTCTGATCTCCCACCTTTTGGACATGGTTCCATCTCTGTATTTTTAAGGCAGTGATACCCAGAGTTTTGGATGACCAGTGCTGAACTTAACCAGGAACCTGCCCTATTGAAGTGATGTGAAGTACAGGCTCTGTGCTAGCAGCATATACATATTTATCTTCAGTATATTTCTTAGAAAATGTACACAGTATTAATCTAATTGCTGGTTGACTGCAATGGAGAGTTAATGTATTTTAAGCATATTTCTTAGCATTGTCCAACCTTGAATATTTTCCCTGCACGCTAAAATCAAATGTAAAAATCTGCATTCACTTTACTGTCTAAAAATCAAGTAGATGGCTTTATTTTAAACCTTGCTTATGTCGTGCATCAGAGCAATAAGAGATGAGGGTTTTTTTTGGTGTAATTATGTAGCTGACTAATTCTCCTTTTTGTCAACGGTTTACGGGCGTTCGGCCCGGTTCCGTGATGAAGGGGACGGGGGATCCACGGGTCCACGCCCCGGGAAAAGGGAAAAGGGAAAAAGGGTAAGGAGATGGCCCTGAGAGCAAAGAACAGCGGCAACAATCTGAGGAGAAACAAACTAATTTACTAAATAAGATATCGGAATGCAAAACAACACACTGTAATACAATATAATTACAATTTAAGCTGGTAAATCCAATACAGAGAGAGAGAATGTCCCAAAATCAAGGTAGGCCTTACTCTACTACCGACGATAAGACGGCTGGAGAGCGAGGTGCTGCCAAGACGAGAGACGGCGGAAAAAAGGGGACGAGGTCTCGTGATCTGCAAGTTTTTGTACTGTGAGCTTTTATCTTTTCCCTCCGGCTGGAAATGGTAACAGAGGAGCAAAGTACCGTGGGGAATGTAGTAGTCCTTCTCTTCTGAGGACCAGCTACATTCACTACATGATGTTATGATGTGGAGTACCAATAACCGAAAATCATAAAACCATGACATATACCTTGCCCCCATTACAGCATTTTGAGCCTTGTTAGAAGAAAAAATACAACATGAGCTTGCAGGCAAAAGTTTACATGGGGTGAGAACACCAAAAGCGGGTGAGGGATAAAGGAGGGATAGTTGTCTTGTTGATTTGTTTCGTGCTAAGGGCAAGGAAGAGGTTACAGGTCTTCTTTTTGCATCTGAAGAACTATTGCACCTGTTAATGATCATTGTATGCCTTCTTTATATGATCAGGTATTTCAAACAAATTTATAATGCAATCATAAAACAGCTATGCTAAGTGTTATTCTTGAGCTCTTATGTTCTCAAGTTGTGCTTCATGATAAAATGCTAAAGCCATTATAGAAATACTTAATCAGAATGAATGCTTAGAGCTTGTAAATCCGTGTGTCCAGTATCAGGCCCAAACATGAGAGAAGCAGTGAACAAAGTGAGAGTCGATACGTGTATAGTTGAGAATTCTTACACGATGTTGAATGTAAACTCATTCAAATGATTCCTATCGAGAGAACGTAAGAATCTCAAGTCTTGCATGTATACATATAAACATATTTAAGTGGCTTAAATAACTATACTGGAAAACGCGCTATGTCATTCGTGGTGCTAAGAGAATAAATAGTATTTTTTGGAAAAAAAAAGTCTGTCACCTAATCTACAAAACCTGTTTGGATATTTTTTTCTGCTAAATCGTGCTGAATTGTACTAGCATCATTTCAGCTGTCCTCATCAAAGCATTGTGTGGTATAAAAATGTGCTCAGTAATAGATGTACTTGCCTTGCAATAGTAGCTGTGCGAAGGCTCAGCTTTACGCATGTGATCGCAACAGTGGGTTGTGGTAAGACTGAGGGGGGATGGATGGACTTGATTGTTGTACGCTTGCAAAGCAGTGCAGACCAGCTAAGGCAGCTGGTGGGAGTGGAGGGCCTGTTTCGCTAGCACTGACCATATTTCTCATATCGTTGACATGCCTGCTGAGTGGGGAGAAGAAGAGCCGTACGTCCTTTGTCTTGATAATGACTAACTGGTACAAAGCCTCATGAGCTCACGTTTATTGTATTTCAGACTTTATTTTCCTGGACGTGAGGGTGAGAAGGGGGCTAAGCATAAATCTTGGATACGTGCAGAACAAAACCAGTAATAGCCGGTATGTTAGCTCAGCGTAAGGCAGTACAATTATGTGAAATGAATGCCTTGGTGTTCCTGCGTTGGTTTTATTTATGTTTATATTGAAAAGCTCCCACTGTGTTTGGACTGTTTCGTTAGCAACAAAACATTCCTGCGAGGATGCCATAAGTTTGGGAGCTAAGCAACCGGGTACACCGACTCTCACTGACTTGCTTAGTATGTATGGCAATCTTTGAGATATTGCAAATTCTGCAACTGCTTGCAATAAACTAAGCCCAGTTTTGTTCCCTTTCTCTTCCTTTGTCCTTTCCCAGTTAATCAGTTATGCTGTTCGTGTAATGCTGGACCCTATCCAAAGAAAGCTTAGGCCTCTATCTTAACACGTTATGCTTTTTTATAGCCCACAGTTCTTCTGCATTTGTTGACACTGCTCATCTTGCTGGGTTTTGGTCTTGTTTACTTTGAAAGATAAAATCACTATCAGTGAGAAGGCTTAACTTCCAAGGAAAAATGTATTTCGCAGTATTATCCACTGCAGATACAAGTAACTGAGCCTTTGTCTATGATACTTGTGTACTGCTGAGTTCTAAGAGCGGGATAAACAGAGCTATTGTGAAAAGCAGGAAAATGCTAGCAGGTGTAGTTTCCTTTGGTTCTCGGTTTCCAATCACTTTTGGCTAGTATAGCAACTATTCTGCTTTGCCTTGCCTAATGAAAAGGAGCTTAGTGCGTTTCGCTTCCGAAGTCGCATTCTGTCTTTGTGTGGGAAACTCTCGTAACCAGAGAGCGAATGACACGAGGAAGAAAGTCTTGGGGAACTTCTGTGGATTTTCATTCCACTTAGTACTCTTTTGAAAGTACTTGATATCGTACAGTTTGTTTTGTGCCTTGACAGATCGACGTAAGAATTTAGGAGAGTGCAATAAAAGTAAAATAAAAACACTATTTGAAGCTAACCTTTCTTGTTTTACTGCTCCCTCTGAGTTCTAGCTTTAGTTAATTAGAAGCAATAAAGCTTAACTAAATGTCTCTCTGTAAGGCAAGAACACTCTCCCTTTCAACTGTGCTGATGGCTGTAATGGGCACGCAGTGGTAGCGTGGGAGGATGTGCTTAAAGCACAAAGTCTTAGAATGTAGTCTGCATCTAAGGGAATCTGATATATCAGATTGAGTAATATTTGGGACGGTAAGGAGCGGGTGTAGGTAGTGCAGGGTTGGTAGCAACTATCCTATTTGAGCTATGGAGATAGAGGGTGAATGTACCTTTTAATTTCTGTTATGCTGCTAAAAAATTATGATGCTTTGTTCTTTCAAGGATCTTCACGCTGTAAGAAAAAGGGCTTCATAATTCCCAGAGTGTGGTAGTTGATACTTAAATATTGCAGGACATCTAGCTGAGGTGTATTTGCTAACCAGAGCCAGATAGGAAGTCATAACAAAGCCCAGTTTCCTGGTTGGTTTAGGTATTTTAAATTGTAAGTGGAGACAGCAGTGGAAAAGAATGGGTCAATCTGTCTAGTGCCTGCATTTGTTCCTCTTTGTGCTGGTACAAGCATTCAATTTTTGAATAACAGCTTTGATCAGGAAACCAATCCAGGTATAAAAGGAAATGGAGGTACATGAAAAAAGATTAATATTTAGCTCTCCACACAGCTTGACCAGATCTGAGAATAGCACAAAGGGAAGAGCAACAAGTGCTTTAATTGGAGACTGGCGCAGCTGCCCTTTTGGTAGCAGCCTAAACTTGTGTTAGTTTAAAGCAGCCATGGACTTACAAGGAGTATGGGAACATATTTTAATTTCTGGATCACTTGTGAAGCATTTGCCCTGCGTTTTCAACAATTACTGTTTGTCCTTGGTATAGTAGCAATCAATCATTAGCACTGTTTTTTATTAATAGGTGGAAATTCACTAAGTTCAGAATGGTCTTAGATGAAAACTTTTGTCTCTGGCCATTTTGATAGCATTATGAGCATTTTTTAGCAAAAGATTAGGTTACAGATCTTTTTAACAATGTTTGCCAAACCTTGCTATGATCGTAAACCATAAAAATAGCCTGACAAGGAGCTCCATGATTGATGTGGGAATGTTGAGATGAGGTTCTGTTGTTTGTATTATGCAAGAGGTCGAATTAGTTTATCAAATGATCTTTGCTGGTCAAAAAGTACATGAATCGCAAGCACAGAAACTGAAGGTGTAATGTGGCAGAATGGCATGGCTCTCCCGAGATGAGACTCTATTTGTAGAGGAGGAAATATGTTTGTGAGTTCCTCAATTATTTAATATTTTAATTGTGGGAATAGATGATTTCGAGGAGGGAATTCCTTCGGCTTTTCAACGTTGATCTTGGAAATAAGAGGAAGGCTTTGTCTGAAACTAGTGAACAAAAACTTAACCATTCTCAGTGTGCGTGTGTTTATGTGTGGTTTGTTTGTAAATATATTAAAACTGTATGATCTTTTTGTTATGATTCTTTTCAGGGTCTTTTATATGCATATTAAATGCCTCTTGTTTTAGGGAAATGCTAGGCAATAATGTAATTATAAGAGTTAAACTGGATTTTCTTGTTACATTGGAATGAGGCATTATTTGAATCAAGGAATTGGAATTACAGTAGACCTAAATTGGTGTAAAATAAATTTGTTTATAAATTAAAGTTAATGTAAAACTTAAATACATTTAATCCCTATTAAAAACTACTTTCAGTAGATTTGTACTTCCCAGGAACTACTGGAGTCATAAATGTAATATATGAAAGCATTTATAAAGTGTAGTATTTAATCAATTACATTTTTTTGAAATACAAAATTATTGTTTTTATTGAATAAATTGGCTTTCCAGTTTTCTAGCAGTGACCTTGCAAAAAATTTAGAAGATCAGTGAACCTTAAAAGCCCATTTTTCAGTCTAGTCATGTCAGTGGTCCACTAACCTTACCTGAAGGGCAAAGGGGTCCTTAAAGTATTCAGTTACGAGGGCTGCTCTGAAAGCAATGCCTCCTATTTTATTGTGTGAGCCCATGATGTCAGAGGCATATGTTGGCAGTATGGCAGTAGAGGTTGAACCTTCCTACCAGTATTCCACTAGGTTTTGTTGCTGTGTGACAGATGGAAGCAGAGGTACACTGGCAAAATTGCATCTGACATGGAAGTGTGGATGACGCAAAGGTGTAGAATTGAATTCCTCCATGCAGAAACAGTGGCACCCATTGACATCCATCGATGCTTGCTGAACATTTATAGAGACCAACCAGTGGATGTGAGCACAGCGAGCCATTGGGTTTTTCAGCAGTTGTGGTGATGAAAATGGGTCACCTCCACAGGTACAGATTTTTACAAGTTGGCATGGAGGCTCGTGTTCATCACTGGCAAAAAAATGCATAGCTAATGGTGGTGGCTACGTTGAAAAACAGTGTTTTGTAGCTGAGAATTTCCTCTATCAAATAGTGTTATTGTGTTCTTTGTATCTGTTGTAATTTCCATGGAAAAAATACGGGACATTACTTTCGGAGCAACCTATGTGCAAAGATATGGGATGCTAACAGGATGAGGCCAGCTCTGCAGCGGGATTCGGAGCACGTGGGTGGATGGAGATTGTCGTAAGATCCGACCTTTGCCTTTCTTTCAGGAATGATGCTGGCAGTGCTGCTTGCCAAAGCTGCAAGTTTTAGGAGCAACAGAAGCAAGCTAGTGAGAGAAATAGATAAACTACTGTTCCCTCTGTCTGTGCGTACTGTATAAAGATAGCTGCAGAGGGGGAAAGATTAAAAAAGAAAAAAGAGAACTATAAAGAATAGTTAGACAAGAAAGCCTGTATTCCTGTTTTGTCATCCCAGACAAGGGACAGGTTGTACAGAACATGCCATTCTGTGCTTTTTCTTCCTGATCTCGTTGGCTGTTGCACAGTAAGTGTTGCCTCTCTGTCATAAATTTGAAATGAGGTGATTGTTTCTGCATTTGCCAGGGGACCGGATGTTTATTCTTATCAATAATCTGATGGGTGTTGTTTGCGCAGTGTCCTTGCTGAGATTTTTTTTTCTTTTTTTTTTTTTCACATCGTCCTGTTGGATGGCATCGTTCCAAGGGATGTCAGTGTGGTGGATAATCAGAGAGCTCTGCAGCATACAGAACTGATATTGTGGATTTGAGGCTGTTGTTTTGTCCCTGCAAAACATAAATGAATTAATGAAGGAAAGCAGCTTTCAAAGTTTTTGTGATTACAGCTGATCTTATCTGTCTGAAATGATGTTGGTGATGCAGGTTTCAGAAGTTGCAGAATTAAATGTCTGTGCAGGGCCAGTAGAAAAACTTTATTCTAAAGAAGTTCTGTATATTTGTAAAAGAAGAAACAACAGCAACATTTTCCATGACAGCATTTGCATTCAGTTGCTTCTAATGAAATTGTATATTCAGGGTAAAAACTGGTTTCTGTTATCCTGTTATAAAACTGATGACACAAAACTTTAAAGTGGTAAATTCATGGGGTAAGTTATCTTATGGTTTCTGTTTTTTGAGATCTCTTAACGTAGCTTCTGGTATGTTCTTTATTTAGGATTCAGACAGCCTTCTAGGAGACTTGCACTCAACTTGTTATTGAAATGGAACTTAGCCGTCAAAGTGACTTGGACCTGGTGTTGCTGGCTGAAGCAATACTGAAATATTTTAAAAAAGCTAAGCCCTGTCCTCCTTAATTGCTTTTAAGAAATGAGATATAAACACTGCTTTTCTGAAGAAAAAAAAAAAAGCCATGCTGTGATGCGGAGAGCTATCTTTGTCTCATACAGCACCGAGCATGCTGTCAACAAAATTATAATCTCTTGTGTTTCTCAGGACTGTAAATTGGCTAAATATAAAGTATGCAGGAAATAAAAAAGTATTGCCTCTTCAGGAGCTATAGAAATTGTTGGGGCAAATATTAATTGATACTTTATTCAGGTGTGTTCTGCTTCTGTGTTTAAATCAGCCTGGGTAAGTGTTGCTAGCAGAGCATGCAATATCTGCTTCTGGTTCTGTCAATTTTGCTTGGAAAAAAAACCCAATTATTGTGGGAGGGGAGGTGGATATCAGCTGGTATTTTACAGCAAAGACTTCAGTAATGTATTAAGTCTTATGAAACAATCATGCTCCGTTAAATTTGAAAAACTTACTTGTGCAGTTAAGTGCTTTATGGCTGGATTAATGAGTAACTTCTACTTCAATTAGTTGATGTTCTCCCGTGGTGCAATATTTGGGCTTCTTTTTCATTATAAGGACTCTCCTTGTTTTCAGACTGTCACTTAGCACCCCGAGATGTGCATTACTTCCAGTAAGCTGCTGTTACTCCTGATGGGGATTGTTTGTATTACAGGGTCTCATGCTGTACCATACATTCTTCAGAAAGGTAGGATCAAAATTTCACATTGAGCTTTAACTACGCAGTTACTATGTACTAAAGGTTTTGTTTATAGGCAGTGAAAGAAGCTCCCCTAGTTTGACCCACTGCAATTTTGATTCTCAGAGCTGGTAGATCTAGGCACAAGGTAGTGTTAGAATTTCTAACTTCTGGTTTTAGTTCTTTGGTTTTGTTCCATTCCAAGTCTGTAACATAATGTTATTTTTGAATGAGTAATTTTCAAGCAACTTCTGTCTGATTTCTTGATGGTTCAGAATGAGTAAAATTAAGTAAATATGAATTATAAACAACTAAATTAAGTACTCTCATATTTGCAACAAATTAATGAAGGTCCTAATTTAGTAAATTACCTGTGGGCTGCAAGCAAAATATGAGTCTTCCCCTACATTGTCTTACATCTTAAAATCCAGAGTATACGTCTTTTTGGCGCAGTTATCGATTGCAATTGTTCTCTTTCCTTCGTGAAGAGTTACTAATCTATAGCAAACTAGAAGAGAAAGCTTTGACTGTTTTTATGCTTCCATTTTAAATTTGCTTCTTGATTTCCAAAGTTCTGCAAACCACTTTTTTTCTTTGTAAAATTCTAGTCTGGTTGTCAAAACAGATGTGTTATCTAAAGCATTATAATAAGCTGCTCATTTCAGCAGTCCAAAATGTAGCTTTCTATCCAGCAATATTCTCTTGCTTCATTACTGTGCCATACAGGCAAATGTGATGCAGCTAACCTAGAAATTTCTCATCCAACGGATGATGATTTTATTTTTTCCCCATTTTTAAACCCAGTACCAAATTATTTTGGGTACCAGCTAAATCTCTTTATAAAAATGTTGTCTCAGGATCCTGTTTTTTCTTTCCTCACTGTATATTTCACGTGGCAATGGTGGGTGCAGTGACTATCCCAGTGTGGATTTAGTCTGGGCAGCTCATTATAAAGTGTGGTTCCTTGTCCTGGTAGAGGCACTGCACCTAACCTACATTTCAGGCTGTGACTGTGCCTTGTATTTTACCCAAAAGTGGAAAAAATTAGATTAAATCATTCCTTCTTTTTCCTGTTTTTACCCCTCAGATCATAAGTGTGGGCAGAAAGTTCATGAGACAAAACCGTGGAGTTACTTTAACCTTTTCACTCGGATTGTTGGGGGGAACCAGGTGAAACAAGGCTCACATCCATGGCAGGTTTGCACGAGCAAATGTGGTTTTATCTTCAGAACAAAGTCCTTCTTTGTTTTTATAGAAATTACAAAAAAGGAAAACCGTTGTACTTCATACTTATTTCCACTTAGAATGTGTCACTGAGCTCCGCTTTGCTTCTGTGAAACTCAGTGGAGCAGACAGAGAGGACATGGATCTGTTCTGCTCCAAGACAAACTTTTGCTTATCATTTATTATTTTATCATTAGTTCTGAAAGAGTATGTTTAGATTAGTCTGTGTAAAGAGGCATGGGTGAAACTGCTCAGAAATAGAAGAACACCTCAGCACCCCTAACCACTGTCTAGCATCACAGACTTGCAGTTTGGAAAAAGATATACCTTGTGGTGCTTGCTGTTTTAAGCTTAAAAACTAACTGGATAAAGACTATGGTATAGTTGCCAAAGACTCTCTCATGCTCTGTGGTGCTCCCAGTGACCTACAAAGGAAAAAATCTCAACTAACCAGTAACCTCGCACACTCTTGAGTAGTTCAGTGAGTTGGCATTTATTATATGTCTGTTGCTTTTATCCAGGTACAAAGTTACAACCAAGGGGAGCAGCAAGGTTTAGGATCACTTATGCTCAAGGAACATAAGAATGCCATGAAAGCCCGTTTGACTGAAGTGCAGCATGAACCTTAGCTATGTGACTCTTTAAAGAATACCAGCGTACATACTCTGTTCTTTCTTCCTCAAGTGCAGTCAGAGCAGATATTAAGATCTTGTGTATTTGACGTCTTATTTATGTGAAACAGGTTTCCTTGAAACGAAGAGAAAAGCATTTCTGTGGAGGCACCATTGTTTCTGCTCAGTGGGTGGTCACGGCAGCTCACTGTGTCTCAGACAGGTATGAATGTGATCTTTCAGGAGCAGGCTGCAGGTGCAGAAGAACGTTGATCGTAAAAGCATGTGTAATGTAGCATCTTTTTCTGGACATTACTGACAGATCCTGCTCTTTCATTTGTAACCAGTATTTTTCATGTTTTAACAGAAAGGAAGAAAAACCAAAACCTTTGAACATTACAAAAATAAGAATAAATAGCCTTACAAGCTGGGATGCAGACTGGTGATTACCATGTTTTTTTTTCAGAGGTAGCAGCTGGCAGCATATATGCAATAAAATGGTGAATGGGCATAGTACTGATCTCGAGTGCTGTTAATTCAGCCTTAGCTCTAAAAAAAATAAAAATTAAGTCGGCAACATTTCAGTTGTGCCTTCACAGAGATTATAATTATCTTGTAGCTAGTACTTTGTACTAATGGATCATCTGGAATTATAAACTTGATCTGTATTGGACATGGTTTGTGATCACATCTTGGTTAAACTAGCCAAAAACTGAAGTTTGTGGTAACTACAGAAAGACAGGCAGTAACTGAGTTAGCATAAAGCCTCCTGATTACAAAGTAAGTCATCAAGTTGATGAATAAATTTGAAGTAGAATACAAGTTAATCGTGATGGCTTGTTGCTTTTGTTTTGTTATTTGTTTGTTTCCTTGCGCATGTTTTGAGTTGGTACTAGGAACCCTAAGACAGGATTCACAGTGTTTTTGAAACTTGAACTGAGAATACTGGAGAAGTAGTCTTATTTTTTTTCTGTACTTCCCTATTCCACATTTTCCATCTTCCACTAAAAAAAGCAGTGCGATCAAACAACTTTAAACACAAGAGTAGGATCCGGTTCTTTAGCAGACCACTTAAATACAGATAGGAGTGTAGCAAAATGTATTTTTTCGCAGTTCTTTTATCTCCCAGTTCCTGCTGTAGGGCAGATTCAACTCACGTTGACTGTACATATTATACTTTAAAATCTGAAGCTGAAAGGCATTAGGTATCATTAGTAAAATTTTTCTGTTTACAAACAACTACATTTTTTCCTTTCATATCAAAGATTCTGTGGTTGAATTTTTACTTTGCAATTCTACAGGAACCTACTCAAGTATTTGAATGTCACTGCAGGGGAGCATGATTTGAGAATCAGGGAGCATGGAGAGCAGACACTCCCTGTTAAATATATCATTAAACATCCAAACTTTGACCCCCGAAGGCCGATGAACTATGACATAGCCCTTCTCAAGCTGGATGGAACCTTCAACTTCAGTAAGACCATAGCACAGATAAATTATCAAATGTTAGATGAATTTTTTAGACGCCACAAAAATAATTGCCTTTTAAAGAACTATGTGAGAAATAAAACTTTTTTTTTTTAAATGATGACACTCTTTCAAATACTTATCAAGAAAATTCATGTATGGCAGGTTCATCAGTTTTGCCAGCATGTCTTCCTGATCCAGGTGAAAAATTTGAAGCAGGATATATCTGCACTACTTGTGGCTGGGGCCGTTTAAGAGAGAGTAAGTTACTGGAGTTGTTCTTCGACATTCTGGCTTTGCAGTGTTGTTGTCAATCCTTCATTCCTGTGTTCTTCCTTTTCTTAAAATGGGCAGTGACTTATCTAGCAAATTCGTATCTGCGTAGAAAGCAAATGTCTTCAGATCAGTGAACGTTTTCTTACCCAATTTTCTTACTCAATTTTAGATTTTTTTTGAGAATTCTATCTGTTCCAATATGCAGTGTTTATGCAGCTAAGAGTTTGACCGCATAAGCTGTAGACAGACCAGAAGTAACTGTCAACTGAGCGTAAGAATTGTAATCTCAAAATGGTATCTTTGCTAGCTTCTGTCTATCTGCGAATTAGTTCAAAATGGATTGCAAAAATATATGGACCTGTATATTATGTTGGAGACACTTTGAAATTTATTCACATAAAGCTGATAATATATGCAAAACTGTACGTTTATCAAAACATGTTCATAACCAGAAGAAGACATGGAACAAGTTTTCAGCGTGTTTTTCTTTGTGTATTAGCAGTGACGTTAAAAGTTCACCACTCAGCATTTCATTTTGAACAATTTTTTTTTTGTTTCAGATGGAGTGCTCCCTCAGGTTTTGTATGAAGTCAATCTACCAATTCTAAATAGTAAGGAATGTTCGAGAGCAATGTCAACTTTAAAGAAGCCCATCCAAAGTGACACTATACTGTGTGCTGGATTTCCGGATGGAGGAAAGGATGCCTGTCAGGTCAGTTGAACAGAGGGCCTTGTGTACTTACAAGAGTTTCTCAGAAACTCAAGTTTCCAGGTGCCTAAGTGAATAAATATACTGTAAATTTTGTATTTTTTTTTGACGTGTGAATTCTTTAAAAGGATCTGTATGGGAGAATGTACTTAATTCCCTGGATCTATTTTAATCATTGTGTGAATTGCATGAGAGGTTCCTGGCAGCAATTACACAATGCATCCCAGTGTCACAATGTTTAGAGCTTTTAAACTTCAGAGCACTTGATAAACATTGATTAACGAATGTTCCTAGCATGGTATGGAGGAAGTTAGAAAGTATTGCCTTGGAGAACAAGAAAAAAAATGATTGTTCCTAGTCTTGGGAAAATTTTAAAATGGAAAAGCAAACAATATCCTTGTCCCTTTTGTCATGCTGAAACGCCGCATATATATGCACCTAAGTGAATTAATTCATCTCTCCTCTCATCACAATCCTGACTAAACACAATAAAAAGCAAAGTCTTTTTTTAAATGTTTTTTTTTTTTTTTTTTTCCAAATGACTATTCCCTGTGTGGCAAGTTTATTACTATGCTACAGCAGACGACTCACTAAACTCTTCAAGGCTTGCTCAGTAGTACACATGCATGTTTGTGACCTGTGAGTTCTGGGGGTTCTTACAGGGAGACTCTGGGGGTCCTCTTTTATGCCGACGTAAGCATGGTACCTGGATTCTCGCTGGTGTGATTTCCTGGGGGATGGGATGTGCTCGTGGCTGGAGAGGTAATGAGATGAAGAAACATTACGAAAGAGGCTCTCCAGGAATATTCACAGACCTCAGTGCAGTGCTTTCCTGGATTCAAGAAAATATGAGCGCTGGTATTAAGTCTTCACAAAAATTTCTCTCTCACATCTGTCATTTTTCTGTCTCATAATCGTATTTCATTTAATTTTATCCTTTTCAAGATATAGTACTAATATTTTCCACATTCTTTCTGCCAGAGTGTCATACCTTTTCACCTTTAGGAGAAAAATAATAACGTTTTCCCATTAGAAACTACCTTCAACTGATGATTAGAAAAATAAAAAATAAAAATAAAATAAAATAAAATAAAAAATAAAAATATAAATAAAAAAGGACTTTCATAAGAAAAATGAATAGGCTTTAGTTTCTGACAAATATGTTTTCAATTAAAGAAAAATAAGAGAAGGGCCATGTCTTTTCAATATGAATTTAAAAGAATGGATCATTGAGTTTTCAGAAAAAAAAAGATTAATTAAAGTAATTTTCATTAAATAGTATTGGCTCCAATGAACAGAAAAAGTGATTTGGTAAATGAAGTGGGGACACAATTCTCAGTTGCCTTGTGCTGGGTTTCACTACCTACTTTTTTACACTGTTGCGCTGGTGTGAATAATCTGGACGGTTACTGCTGTCAGGTTTAGTATCTCTGTGTCCCTGGTGATAAGGCGGTAGCTGGATTCTGCTACCCTATCTTGAGATGTGTCGTATTTATTCAACATGCAGAGAGAATGCTGCTCAGACTGAGCAGAGGCCTATCAATGCATTATTAATTCTAGACGTATCTTCTCTAGAGTTGGTTATTCTGAAGTCAGCTTTGCCTGAACTTGCAATTTTGATTCCATGCGTAGTTTACTGTAGGCACTATGTCCTCAAGAATTCAAATCTGCATCACTGCTAGCTGTATAAACCTACTATTTCACACTGTTAAAAATAAAGCCTACGTTGTGAATGTGAAACTATAATATATTCTTTTTTCATTCCCTTCCCTATCCCTCCTTCATTAGATCTGAAAATGAAGAGTTCCACACGTGAGTAGTATTTTTTCAGCATTTTATACCTGCATTAGAGTATAACCAGCCTTCTCAAACAATCTGATACGTGATCTGTGAAGGGAAGAACCATATTTATAGCATGACTTATCAATGCACTTTAAAATGCATACTTTAAATACGTAGTTTTTTTTTCTAGCTCAGTAACCAGTTTTCTTATGTAAGAGAGTACTTATGTGCCAGTGACTTCAAAAAGGAATTTCCCTCAAGACAAATTTGTATAAGGCATTAATTTATTGAAATGCAAATAGAATTAATGGAAAATGTAGAACAGAACCTCAACACGTGAAGTCTAATTAATAAAGTTGATTGTGTATATAAGTGTATAGATTATAAACAGAAAAATCAGGTAAATTGGTAGTAGTTTCTGCTCATCTTTGATGAATCTATCTGCTTATCTGGTGTCTGTTTCTGTGAATTGAATGTAAAAAAAAACCCACTGTTTTCATCCTATTCCTGAATATAATTTATTTTACGATTGAAGTTATACTTTGATTCTGTGTGTGTGTACTTCGTTTTTAATAAACGTCTTACTGCCTTACCTTGGCAAAGAGAAGGAAAGCAAAGAGGAGGCATTTTTACAGGTACCTGTAGTTTCTTGCAATAGTTATCCAGAGAAAAACACTTCTGCTTCTTCCAGTCCCATATTTTACTGTTGCAAAAGTATCTTGCTGCAAAATAGCTACGGATTTTATTACAAATGGGCAGCAATAAATGCTTACGTCCTGAGGTATGCATTTTTCCTCTCTGAAAAATCCTTATACCAAAATCATAATTTAACAAATACTTTCTTTAAGGTGATGAGCAAGCTCCACTGTTTTTACACTAAAATGTGATAGGGCACTGGCAGAGCTTGGTTTTTGCCTCTAAATTATGTGCTTGAAAAATGATTTGCTGCAGTTTCATATAGAAGAGAGGGATGACCTAGCATCATTCTGCCATCAGAAACAGGGTACAGATGAGCAGTCTTAAGTCTCACGATATTCTCTAGATGTTTGGTGTAACAGAGGATTGTATGTATGTGTCAAACCTGATTCTTCTTGTTCTAACTCTACAATGCAGCATTTTGTAGTATTCAGGATGGCAAACTCCTGGACAGTGAAGGAGAATTAAATTTTCCTGGAAGTTCCGAACAGTTCTATCAAAACCATCAGTGAGTAGACAAAACACAGACTTTCCCCAGAATCTATTCCTGGTACCTGTGTTGCTGTTTCTTTTTCTTGCAGTTTTGTGAATAGGAGCAAATTTATCATTACAGATTGTGTGTATGGACTCTGTTTGTACCAGAAGGGAATTATATATTGCTTCATTTTTCCCACTTCGATATAGAGCCGGAAACATTTTGTGACTATGACTCTTTATCGGTCTATTCAAAAGACAACAGACTTGTTGGTGAGTTGCTGTCCTTTTGTTCTATAAAAATGTCACTATATCCTTTCATTCTAACAGCGGTTGAACACAGAGAGGGCGTTTCAGTTGATGGTGTTTTACACATGTTTTCATGATGGAATACATTGTGACGTGATCTAAACTGAAAGATGAGAGATTGGAAGGGGAAAAGAATGGAAAAATGCCTGTTGGAGAACTGTGTCAGCATATGAATTGCTGACGTCAAGGATTTTTAAATGTGCATCTTTTATTTGGGCTAACAGATTAATAGAGAATAGGGAGGAATGGAAAGGCAATTTCTATTTCATCTATTAATTTTTATAAGCAATTGCTAAAAATTGTACATGAGAGTTTTCTCAAATGACTGAAGACTTTGAACAGTGATTATTCTCTGAAATTCTGTTTCAGGGAAATTCTGTGGAGGAGATCTTCCATTACCTATTTTAATTGGCTCCAATAATATAAGGCTAAAATTTGTTTCTGACAACAAGGATTATGGAACTGGTTTTTCTATGACTTATAAAGCTCTTACACCAGATATTCTTCCGAGTAAGTCTAACTCAGAGAAAACTTCTATGATTTTCCTAAGTGGGTGGTATGATGAACGAGGTAAGTGTGCTTTTGCTGGCGTGTGGAAAAACTGGGATGCCAGGAAGAGACAGGATAGATGCTGTTCAGAAAAAAACCTCCTGTTACTTTGCCTCTACCCAAAATCCTCTGGAAGGATTTAATTTTCTTCTCTACTTATAGAATGTTTTAAAACTTAATAAAATGAGTCACACAAGACAAATTTCCAGGTGAAAGCTACTTTCAATTTTGCTGTGCAGAGTGGTTTATCGTTGCTGGGGAGCAGGTCCAAGGGCCATCTCCTGAGTCTGGACAATACTTTTAAAAACAAGCGCATGTTGTTCCTGTTTCTGCAGCTTTTCCAACCGGTCTCATTCCTTTATGATCTGTAGGGGCAGAGTACAGGGAGGAATCCCCTCTGGGGGCCCTTGCCACTGCATAGCAAGAAAGTCTTACCTACCGGTTGTGTTCTATATCTCCACTTTCATTTCCAAATAAAATTGGCAAATGTTCTTCTGACATGCCTGTGTCCTGCGTTTCTATCACTCCCACACAAGTAACTCATTTTGTAGTACGCTGCCTGTAGCAAAGGGGACATGCTATAGTCGTAGAATCATAGAATCCTTAGAGTTGGAAGGGACCTCTGAGGGCCATCTAGCCCAACTCCCCTGCAGTGAACAAGGACACCACAGCAAGATCAGGTTGCCTTGCTAGCAGCCTGGGAGTCAGACTGTAGAGTTACCCACTTGTGCTGGTGTCATTTTCAGTCCTTTCTTCTTTCCTTTTTTTTTTTTCCAGTGTGTGTGAATGATTTAATGGGTGCCTCAGTTTTTGTTTTTCTCTGGATTTCCAGATTCTGGTTGTGAGTCCTTAGCTGTACTTTTTGAAGAAGGAGTGTTGCAAAGTATGCACTATCCAGAGCACTACAGCAATCTGGCAGACTGTCAATGGATTATTTGTGCACCAGAGGACCATGTAATCAAGGTATAATATGTGCCTTTCTTGTGTTGTGGAATGACAGTGGGCATCATTTAGTTGACAAGAAAGCATGCAGCTAGAGACAAGCAAGATCTAGCAGCATAAGCTTGAATAATGCTGTTGGACACAGTTGAGAGAAATCACTTTCTGTCCCAAAAGGCAGATATGTTTTGACTTCTCCTTTAGGTTATAGTAAAATAGGATTTCCTGGTTTAAATTTTATCATGATGCATTCTTCTAGCAAATTTAATGCGATGTGAGAGGTCTGAACACCACAGAGACCAGACTCTGTGGGAATCCTTGAGAATATTAAAGGCCTTGTTTAGAGCTTTGAATTTCAATTTGTGAAGTCAACAAGGTTCACTTTTTTCTTTTTCTTTCTTTTAAAGCTTACATACCAGTCTTTTGAAGTAGAAGAGAGTGAAGATTGCACTTACGATGCTGTGACTGTGTATGAAGATGTGGGAAAAGATGAGGAAATTGGTTTGGCTTTTAATTTTGACATACTTTGGGGACCTGTTACTTTTATGACTTTCAGTAGCCTTCTTTTATAGTGTAAACTGAAATTCGCTGCCAGAATCTCAGGTGTTGCTGTAGGTACTAGTTTCAGTACCTTGATTATACTTGCTTGTATTGGTACTTCTGTTCCTCTTATGGAGACAAAAAGACATCTAACAACAGTTATGTGTATTTAAATTCTATACGGAATGCAATCTGAATTCATGTATATTAAAAAAAAATGGAGGGGGGAGGCATAAGACAATTACTTGTTTTTATAGTAATGATGCCAGGCAGAACAGAAGCACTCAGGAATTCTCCCTGTCAGAATCCAGTTTTTCACTCTAGATGATTCTTAAGGCCTAGATGGAGATTCTTTTGGTTTACATCAAAAGAAAGACAGACCAGTCCCAATCAAATCTTTTCAGCACTAACTGGTACTGATATTAAGGTTAGCACTGGCAGCTGTCAGCGTTTCTGCGCTGACCTGGAAACCCAAGTTGCCAATATAATCTACATGTAATGGCAACCTATGACCATGAGTGCTGCTTTAATATCTTGTGAAATAATGCCAAGAGTCTCCTTGTTCTTATGAGATAATTACTGAACAAACTGACAGGAATAATAGAACAGTCTTTCAGCCTCAGTCTGCTTATCTAATCCTCTCTTGTGCATAGTTTGGGTTTGTTTGTTTTACCCTCTTGTGTAACAACTGTTACATTCTGTGCATTCCATGGTATGCACTATTGAAAAAGGTAGGTATGAAAAACTGCATTTTAATCTGCTGTGAACCTTTGCTTTCTCATTTTTAGCTAAATCCTGTGGATTTGTCCTACCAGCACCTGTTCTAAGCTCCTCTTCTATGATGCTGGTTGTCTTTCACTCTGATGAAACGGAGACCTTTGAAGGATTCAGAGCTACGATCACTTTTGTTCATGTTACAGGTAATTGAATTCTGTAACGTGGGAGATTTCCTCACTGGGGCAGCATAAAGGGCTCTGCAGTGAATACTGATATTCAGAAAGATTCTGCTCTTGGAGATTCTCACCTAATACATTGTTTTGGTGAAAACATCTTTGTTGTGAACTTTTTGAGGGATTGAACAAAGGACCTGGTGAGTGGGTAAATAAAAACAATGGATGTCCCCCAGGCCTCGGGGTTTTATTCTGTGTGAAAGTATTCTGGTACATTTTAAATGATTCTTTAGTACCATGTGAAGATGTAATAATGTAGATCCCTGGGGTACAAATCTATTCCTTCCACAGAAACGATTATAAAGGAAATAAAAATGATTTTGTAATAAAAAAAAATTATTTAGGACAGTCTGCTAACACATTCGCTGTTTTCGTTTGCTAGATTTAGATACTTTGGATTCTGCTAGTGCAGAAGAGTTTGAAAATACGGGTGTGACTGAAGAAATACAGGTTACAACAGGTTAGTCAACCTGAATTCTGGTTTCTTCATGGGAATGTGGAGTACATCCAGGACTATAACTTAAATGTTGTTTTCTCCAGATGTTTCAGGACTGCAGTCTGAATTGTCCCAAGATTTTTTTCATTATCATGATGAGGAAATAAAAGGATGAATAGTAAAATTTCTGTGCTTTAGCTTTCAAATAACAGAACCTGTTTTTTCTTGTTTCCTTCAGTATGTTATTTAGAGCAAAACAATGACATTATTTCAGCCCGTAAGCCAATTTACATGCTGCTTTGTGGAAGATGATTGCAAAGAGTGCAGGGTAGTTGGAATTAAAAACTAGAGTTTTAAAACCTTTTTCTTTTTTTTTTCTTACCTCTGGTAGTTTATGAAAAATAGAATGTGTTCGTATTCATTGTAGGTCTGAGACTAAAACTTTTGAAGTGCTATAGGATCTGAAAATCCTCTCATAAGCAGTTACTTTCACCTCAGTGAAGCTCAGTTTTGGCAAAAAGCGCCTCCTACTTCTAAACATGTGGATAATTTCTAAGGAGAGAATTTGAAAGATGTGGCAGAAAAGTGTTGAGGGGGAAGCCTGGAAGTTGTGGGGTGGCTCTTAAGCGGGCTTTTCTTTGCCTCACCAATCTTAACCTCTAAGAAACTTCTTGAGACATTAATCCTTTCTTTTTTAGATGATATTTGTGGAGTGCCTTCAAATCAGCCGAGATTCATCTTCAGTAGGATAATAGGAGGTGAAGAGTCTGTACCGCATTCGTGGCCTTGGCAGGTCAGCATACAAATTTCAGATGAACATATCTGTGGAGGAGCAGTTCTTGCCAAAGAATGGGTTGTCACAGCTGCTCACTGCTTTAATTCTAAGTAAGTACACTAGGATGAATCCTCCTCTGGGAATATCTGCATTGCACGGTGAATCTCTGCAGGGTGGTGATTCTGCCCAGGGAGGCTGGCACAGTTTGTTACCACATGCTTGCAACTTTGGCTGGTATGGGACTCTTTTGCTCCACACACTTGTACGAGGGATAGTGTGCCTACTTAAGAAATAGCCTACTTCTGTAGGCTTAGTTTTCATTCGGATCACTTTGCTGAAGATATGTCAGGATACTTGTCAACCATCACTTATTCTTGGATAACTTCTCTCTGGGTCATTTACAGAGCATGATTTCCTCTAGGTAGAGTCAAACTTAAAAAAAAATAAAAAATAAAAATCTAAATTTGTATAGATTTTAAGAGAGCATAGAGTAGGCTTTTGTGTACAGAGTTGACGCTGTTTCCTTATTAGGAAGCTATTGATCTGTTAGTTCAGATCACATGGATGTTTTTCTGTTTTTATGGACAGAAGCCAAGAGGGTACTCTGTGACACTTTCAGATTCTTTAAAATATTTTCTAAAATGCAAACTGATTATTCTTCTCATAGGCTGATCTACCTGACTGTTTTCTGGTTTCAAATGAATTGTAAATACATGAATTTAAACTTCATATACCTTGGGTCTTAAGTCATTAAATGTTTTTTTTGTTTTTTAAATGCTTCCAGGATTGATGATAATTAGGTATTCTGACTCACTTTTTAAATAAAGTTGCAATTACTGAAAATGAGGGGAAACTTTCAAAAGCCCCAAGTGCCAAATATGCTTAGATACGTATATTTTCCGTTGGAATTTGAAATGAAAATGCTGTTTTGAATTTTGGACTTAGGCTTTTAAGTTTCTAAATATCAGTTTGCAAAATTTTATGTTAAGAGCATTGTTGTACTGTGTTGAAAGTATGGCTTTAAGAGCCATAGTATGGAGGATTTCTCTATTGCATGTTGCAATCACATCAGAATTTGTGTACTTAATGTGGCTTAATGTGATTTCATCGGGGAGTTATGACAGTCTTTCAAGGTGTGAGAGGGTTTGGTTAAGAAAACAGAGAATGAAATATTTCTGTTGCATTTCTTTGTATCATTTGATGATATGAATAGTTGTGCTTTACACGTTATCCACTTTTTCCTTTATGATAGAGACCAGCACCATCCCTGGAATGGTGTAGACCGTGATGTGGAGGCCTCGAGTTCTGCAACAGGCAGCCTTAGTCTTCTTAAACCTGGTCTTTCTCTTAGTCCTCTGTTTGTTTGAGGGATGCCACGGCCTCATCATGAGAATGTTTCATACTATCTTGAACTCAATGAGAAGATTTCCGTATATTTTCGTGGTAGTGATGGCCCAGGAATATGTAGGGCTTTCATATTTCTTCTGGGAGTGGGAGGTTATAAGATTCTTGCATTTCAGGAGTGTTGTAACAGCCTGAGAATGTATTTACCCCTCCCCCCCCCTTTTTTTTTTTGGAGGGAACTGTACAGAGACTTATGGATGGTGGTCGCAGGAATTCATGATCTTACAGAGCAAGAATACAGACAGGTACTCTAAGTTCAGCTTAATAAGAAAATATAAATCAATCTTGCAAAATTATTTTTAAGGTAAACGCACCTCTCAAATTGCTTATGATGCAGCTGTCTTACAGCTTGAATGCTGGTCTTAATCTGCACTTGCACAACAGTTTTTATGTGACTGCCAGAGAACTTGTATCAACACAGACCTGTGCGTTCATCAGTAATGAAATCTAAACCGTGGTATCCCAGAGGGTGCTTGAGTGAAGAGTGCATTGTCTCTATAACCAAGATAGAAATAATAAGGGCACAGCTTTCCAGTTTACTCAGACTGGACTAATGTTTTTCCAAGACCCTCTTCCTACCCTTGCTGAATGGAGTTTCCCGCACATTCCCTGACTCATGTCTAAGAGCCATAATCTTGACTTGTTAATGTAAGGAAGCTGGTAACGTCAGCAGCTGCTTTTAGATGTTTTTTTCTCCTCGTGCATCTTGCATATAGCCTGAAAAATTATAAAACCAAAGGCTTAACAATATCCTTACTTTCCTAGAAAAGAGCAGTAAAGCAGTATATTATACATCCAAGCTTTAACAAGACCACTATGGACTCTGACATCGCTTTACTGCAACTGGCTGAGCCCTTAGAATTCAACCACTATGTGCGTCCTGTGTGCCTCCCTGCAAAGGAAGAAGTGGTTCAGCCCTCCAGCGTATGCATTGTCACAGGATGGGGAGCAGAGGAAGAAGGTATGTAGTCTTTGCCATTTTGAGGGTTGAGCAGGCTGTGGTTGTATTTTATGGTTTGTTCTGTGTTGTAACATGAATTCTATCTATACTTTGATTCCTGGAGAGCTGATATATTACAAAGTTTTCACTTACGTAAGCCCAGATAGTCTTGCATGGAAATGAGTAGAAGTAAAGCAATCAGTTTAGATTTAGACCATTTGAAAAGGAGAAGAGTCAAGCTGTTTTCTGGAAGCCTTAAATAAGCAGGCTGTATAAAATCAAGAGATGCGTAGTGGAGAGCAGCCCTGCTGTGCTGGAAAAAAGTGAAGGGACTAGGAAATACATTTCATTCATTGTGATAAAAAGTGAGGCAGGCATTGTATCATTAATTAATGCCTCTGCCAGTTTCTAAGATGTCTTCTATTTCAAGATAGGGAAAAGAGTAAAAAGCTCCATCAGCTGGAAGTTCCCATCCTGGTGCTTGAAGCATGTCAGACCTATTACATAAATCTTCCCAGTAGAGTGACTCAGAGGATGATCTGTGCTGGATTCCCTCTGGAAGAAGGCAAGGACTCATGCACAGTAAGCTGCTTTTTGATACTTGGGGTACAGCCAGATTGATTCTGAAAAAGAGGAGCCCACAGGCTGCACACAGCCTGGCACAGTTTGCACTGCAGCCTTCCCCTAGCACCGGGCCATCGTGGTGGTGGCTCTGCCCGCCTAGCGGCCCAGCCTGAGAGTGCAGCCATCGCTCAACAAGAAACCAACAGCCATGTTTTATTAGCTCTGCCTCTGCTGAAAGCAGGACAGAAGGGTGCAGTGCCAAATCATGGTATGGCAAATAATTTTATGCATTTTGATACATTGGCTAAAGACGTGAGCCACTTAGACCTATTGTTGCCGAAGTTATCTTTTAAAAACATAGAGTGCTTTTAAATGCTAACCAAATTCCTTTGTCCTTGTGCAGGGTGATTCTGGTGGCCCATTAGTTTGTCCTTCAGAAGATGACTCAGGATTTTACACACTTCATGGAATCACTAGCTGGGGCCTGGGCTGTGGAAGAAAGACCTACCCAGGAGTATACACAAACGTTGGGGTTTTTGTGGACTGGATCAAGCAGAGTGTTAACAGTAGCGGTATGTATGGAAACAAACAAAAAACAATTAAATCAATCTTTTGGCTACTGCTAAATACTTCATTTGAGGCCTTTTCTAGGATACTATTTTTATACTTGGTGTGTCTAGCGCACCATGAAATTTAAGCTGTTTAAAGTATGTCTGGCTGAGTGCTTAGATGCCAGTGAATGTAAATCAGTAGTCACTTCTGAAAACTTTGTTTTTTCAGGATGTATTGTTATTCGTGTCTTTATTGCATTTCTCCTCCTGATGAATAGTGCTTTTCATTAGTGCTGCTTTGCTGCCACATTTCTTTAAGGCTAGCAAAGGTGAGGAGGTTTGAAATGATACATGACAACAGTGAGTTCACTTTGATAAGTTTACTGACAGCCTTTGATGATCTTTGCAATGTTTACCCTGTTTTTTTGTTTGCTTTTTTTCTTTTTGTAGATCTGCCCGTTTTCATGGTGTAACTGTCAAAAGAGCAGTTCTGAGGGACTACGTTGTAGAACACTTCCAAAGTACAAATGTCACTAAAAGCAAAATTTGGTGAGAGCGTATCAGTTTGTGACTGCTGAAGAGATCATAGAGTAGCTGATACTTACCTTGATTAATTTACTGCTTGTTTACCTGAATTGAGACTTCAACCTTACGTGTGTGTCCTTGGGATATACATAAGTTACTTACAGGTTTCTGACACTGTCAATGTATGTTAGAAGGAAGGATAGATCACCATATATGTATGTCAGGCATGCACTCAAATGCAGCACTGGAGAAAAGAAAAATCAACATGAAATTAGCATGTGTGTTAAACAACTGAAATCAGTTCTCTTTCCATACGGTCAATGAGAGTGTTGGCTCCGGCTCTGAGGGGACCTAGGCAGTGGCAGTACATCTCTCAGAATCAAAAGAACACTGTCTAGTGATTAGTCATGTGAATCAATCAAATTGCTTGGAAAATAGTATTTTAATATGCCCAAATGATGGTCGTTGTAGGCCTGATCCGATTGATTTGAGTGTCTAATATTAGAATAATTTGACTACATTATTTGCCTGTTACCGTAACAATCTTTCTATGTGTAATTGCATCAAAAGAATGTTGGTACTTGGAAAGCTGCCACCAAATGCAGAGTAGGCATAACTGTGTTCAAAACTGCTCGGGCTTTTGAGATGTAAGGAAGGTGCAGCGGTGAGCCTGGGTGACTTGCGCGAGCAGCTTCTGGTCTGCCTGCCTAGTGGGATCATCCATCGTTGTGAAGCCCCATGTATTAGCTTGTGTATTGTGCAAGATTTTCACATCTTGTTAAGATTAGAATTCCAGTGGAAGGCATTTGCTAGGCATTAAGTGACTTGTTATGAATGTAGGGAATTCTACACAGTAAGGGCTGTGCTTGGTGCAAATACTCATCTCAACCGTCCACAGTTTTTCAATAACCCGGGATTTTGGGAGTATGCTTCTCGTGCTTGATCTAAGGTTTCCCTTGCATCAACTGTGGTCCCACTTTGTGTTTTAAATCAGTTATGTACAATATGTTATTTTAGGTCTCTTAATCTTGATTAGCAATGGATCTTCCTTTAGAAGTCTAAAGGAAGCCTCGATGGCCTGTTGAACATTTATAGTGTGGTGTTGCTATGCTCTGTTCCAAATTTCTGTGTTGAAGAAAAGTTGATGTTTTGATTAAAAAGTAGCATCAGCTTTTCAAAAAATTGGGTAAGACATTAGTATTTGCTATTTTAACAAATTGCTTGTTGTTCAGACAGAAGTGTTCAAAAAGACGGGTGGTCCAGGCCAGCAGCCTCTGGCAGCGTGCAATAACTGGCAAATGTCCTAATTAATCTATTCATATAATCAGAGGTACCGTGTAATTCACACACTGCAAAGTGAGCACATCTGCTTGTAAATAGCAATTTGTTTAATGCCCAAATGGCTGCTTGCACTGGAAACGGTGATGACGGGCTCCAATTAGATTTGCAGACTGTGCTTTGCACAGCTGTTGTGTTTAGAAACTAGATCAGTATGATAGCATAATAGGTAACCTGAGTATAATCCTTCTTTGACTCCATGGCCTGGAAAATAATTAGATGGCAATAAGATGTCTCGTCTCTGCTGATACCAATGGCAGAATCACTTTGTGTCCAGATGTGGAGCCCTCGGTGCAGGAGAGATGTGGACCTCCTCGGGCACGTCCAGAGGAGGGCCTCAAACACGAAAATACTGCGTGGTGGAAGGACGAATTCAGATTAGTTTTCAAAGATGCGTAAGGCACAGCTGTGTTACTGACAGAGTATGCTTGTTCCATCTCTGATGAGCTCTTGAAGAGACTTTTGGAAAGGAATGACGGGAAAATATCCTTTGCAGTTTTTCATTGTGGAAGTTTGCTACCGTTCAGTTGTGGCGGGAGTTGCTGTTTGCTAATGGTATCCGTGTAACTGTGCTGGCAGTCAGGGTGCCTCAGCTCTTGGACATGGTTCTGTTGTACTTAACAGGAACAAGAGGACTTAAAGTACCCGTCGAGTTGGTGGTTTTTTTTCTGCTTATTAAGCAAATAAAAAAATCACCAGTTAAAAAAACAAACACAAAAGCAAACCCCAAACCAACAAGAAGCAGTGAGGGAGGAACTGCAGGTGGTATCAGCCCTATTGAATGCACTGGATCTACGGATACATGCAGATAAACCAACATCACTTAAAATGCCACATGCTGTTAGGAGTCCTATCTGCCTGCATTTGATTGGATTGTTAAGGTACTTGTTTTTCGCTTGGCTGCATGCTGCCAACCTTTTGCGTTTCTGCTAGTGCGGGTTTTCAGGTAATCTCGTTTTGCTTTTGTTGTATCTTTCTAGCCCACTGAAAGCTGCAATCTTTTGTCAATAAAAGAAATGTGAACTGTTTTGTGACGCAAATGAGATCTGATTGAAGAAATTAAAAACAATGCTTTCAATTGAGTTAATGCAATGGAATTGTATTTTTAGTTTGTACAACATGTATGCAGAGACCACTTTATTCCTTAACAGTTACAGGAGACTTTCCTGACCCAGCAATGGAAAGGTAGGCTGCTGCTTTAAAAGGTCGCTGGGGCTCCCCGAGGGCTTAAAACCTGGAAATAAACCTTCTCTGGCGTGTGAGTAAAAATATCTTCTTTGTAACATGGCACGGAAGAGAACTAGTGGACTTGAGGGAGGGTGTTTCTGCGGGAAAACAAAAAGATGCTGTCTTTGCTTGTGAACCTCGCATCGTTAGCTTGCACTGTACGGTTGTGTGCTCCTTGGCCTAGAAGACTTGACTTGTGTTGTTTTGCAGAACAGACAGAGGCACGCGGGGACTGCACCACAGCTCCCGCGTCGTCTGTCGTCTTCTGCTGGGCACGAGGCAGCGGAGCAGGTGCAGGAGCACGGCGGTGAGTACCCGCCGCGGGGACCTGCCCCGCTGCACCACGCGACCCCGGCCGCGGGCGGGAAGCGTAGCACGGGCACGCGGCAGCGCGGGGCGGAGCCCGGCGGCACGCGGGGGCCGAGGCGGGCGGGGAGCGGGCGCGTTGCTGCGCCTGCCGGCAGGGAGCCTCCGCCATGGAAGCGTTCTCGGTGAGCGGCCGGGTGCGGGGCCGGGGCGCGGGGGGGGGGGGGGGCGGGCGTTTCCTGACCGCTGCCCTTCTCCCCGCAGGCTACCCCCGTGATCGTCGCCGTGGCCGCGGTGGCCGCGTCGGCGCTGCTGCTGCTGCTGCTCAGAGGGGCGGGGCGGGGGCCGAGCCGCCCCGTCACGCTGCGGGACCCGCAGGCCAAGTACCCGCTGCCGCTGGTGGGCAAAGAGGTGAGCGGCGGGCCGGGGTGTGCGCGGAGCCCTCCGAGGGGCGGCGGCGGGTCCCGCTCCTGGCGGGTCACTGTCGGCGCGGTGGTTTCCTAAGAAAGCCGGGCTCCTTGCTGTGTGCGTTTAAGTCCTTAGAGCTCCGTTAATCCGTCGACTTCTGCCGAGCGACTCCGCAGCCCGCCCTGCCCTGCCCTGCCCGACCTTTGGCCGCGAGCCCTGCAACGTGCCGGGTGGCCGTGGGCAGCAGGTGCACGGGTGCTGGGGGGGCCGGGCAGCACACCTCGTGCAGCTGAAGGGGAGAGCTCCTAGGTCCTAAAACTCAGAGCTGCATAAACTTCATTTGCAAAGCCATTTCAGCTGCCCTTGCTAGCCCCTGGATTCTTGCTAACAAAGAACGGGGTCACTAACACAGAGCGTGGGGTAGAGCCTGAGATTCCCAGCAGCGACGTGTTGCCTTCATTCTGATTTTTCTTATTCTTTTTTTAAATAGGAAATCAGCCACGATACTAAGAAATTCCGGTTTGGGCTCCCTTCGTCAGATCATGTGTTAGGATTACCTGTAGGTAAATGCTTACAGCATTTAAATACATGTGGTTTTGGTCATGAGGATTTTGAAGTTCTTGGGTTTCTGCATTGGAATTCAGAGCTCAGCAAATAGCGGAGTTAAGAGCTGCACCTGAAAGCTGCTCTGTCGGAGGGAAGTGTCAGCCAAGTTTCCCAAAGAGTCACATTTCAGATTTCCTGTGTGTGCTTTGTCCTGCTTGCGTTAAATTGTGTGGTGTAGTTCGGAACAAGAACGTGAAATTCAGGTGAAACTGATCTAGTCTGAGGAAACCTGCTCAGGATACGGGCACAAAAGGTATCTGTCAGAGCTTTTTAATACTACTTACTTCTGTTCTATTTTTCCTCTGGTGCCTCAGTTTGTCAAGCGTCCCCAGGTTTTTGACAAAAAGAGTCACGCTCGCAGATAAGGAATAGAGCTCTTCTGCCTGGGAAGACTGCGACTATTGCATGCAAATCCCAGTGGAAATTTCTATAAAAGATGTTGCAATTTTTAGAGCCATTTCTGTGCATGCACTGAACTTTGATTGACATAAATACAAGTACAACTTTGGCTTATTTTCTGCGCTAGGAAGTTCATTTCAGACTAGGATTGGTACAGTCTTCTTTCCCGTACCCTGAAAGCGCGATGGCATTGAACCTTGGACCTTGAATTAATGGTAATCTATGCAGAGGAGAGTGTCCCTTGCTGATCTGCAGATGTGGCAGATGGAGCCCTGTTTGTACTGTACCGTGTTTGGCAGCTTCCTTGCTGTATGCACAAGTGTCAAGGTCTTTCCAGTTCTGTGCTGTGGGCACGTTCTTCCTGCATGCAGCCTGTCAAGCTCCAGTCTTTCTTCAGGTTCTCTCCAGGCTTGTATGTGACACATAATTGAATTAACTGCATTAACTAGGCAAAGGATCAATGCGTTGGCACGTGCTTGCTTTTATTTGGAGTTTATTCTTAAGAAATTAGGAATACGATTCTGGAACTGCATGGGCTAGATTCCTGCCTTCTACTTTGTACTAAGATCATTTTGCTAAAAGTAATTCCGCTGCTGCTGTTTCTGCTTTTTGTTTTTACTTAGAGATTAATGGTGCTGTTTGTAAAGCTGGGTGGCAGCATATGCGGTGTTTGTATTAGTTAAATACCAAATCTAAGTACAGAACAGAAAATCCTACAAAGCAGGTACCCTCTACAGCCAAGCTGCATAAACTGGAGAAAAACTATAGGAGTTACAGCTATGAAGACAATTGTTTTTTTTTTCAACAGTACAGCTCTGGTGTTAATACATAGCAACACAAGATAACACAAAATAACATCAGTTGGTAAAAGCCAAACTTTCCATCCTAGACAAATTTTTGCTATTATCTGTAGCAACCTTTGCATAACAATAACTCCCTGGAGCTAAACTTAAGAAAGATTTACCCTACAGTTCCATAGTTTCTTGTGATTGTAGAAAAATATGCACTTCTTGTGTTGGCTCTTATTTGAAGGTAAACTGTGTGAGAATACATATGCAAGCATGCGCCATGAAAATAATAATGATCTATAGAACTTCTTAAAGGTTATTTTTCCTAACTAGATTCAGAGGTTAAGACTAAATGTTTTATATAGCATTTATATTGCAAAGATTGTCTGCATCGTTGCTTATGCTTGGTGGCTTACAGTACCTGCTTTTCTGTTTTGTCTTCTATGCCAAAGAAGGATTTGAAACCAGGGGATGAAAAAGTAAATCACTGGATTGTAATTCTTCTCCCTAGGCCAACACGTTTACCTGTCTGCAAAAATCAATGGTAATCTGGTGATCCGAGCCTATACCCCAGTTTCCAGTGATGAGACAAAAGGCTATGTTGATTTAATTATAAAGGTAAATTTTGATTTCCTTTCATACAGATGAATTGCTTACTAGAAGGAAGGAAACGACTTCGTTTTAGTGAAATAGAGTTTATTTTAATTGGTTGTCTTTCAGATAGGATGACTGCATGGCAAACTCACATTTACTCATGAATAGTGAGTTGTATACCTGTTGTACATCACAGAGAAATAGTAGTGGTGGGGGAGATGGAGAAGGGAGCTGGCAGTACCGCAGGAACTTCCCTAGTATTTTTTTTGGCAATTAACAAATAGCAATTGCTCTTCCTCAGGCTGCCGTATGCTGCTGTTAGTACTTACTGCTCATACCTGTAAGAGGGAACATGTCAGTAAGAACTGTCTTTTATGACCCTAGAGAGAGTGCAATTATACATCTGGAAGCGTCAGAAGTTGTGCTAATGGGCTTACTGAGAAACTGGGATAAAGAAATAAGGAAAATCCTATAAGCTAGGCAGTGCGAGATGATTTGATCCCAGGACTTCTGGATTTTCCAGTTGTTTCTTAAGACAGAGTTTGTACTTGGCAAAAATCTGGGCTTTTCTGAGCTTTTTTGTTTTCTCTGTTCTTCATGTTACATATATAGTGAATTATTATTAACGACTTAATACTTATCACGCGTCTTGAAAGGCTGAAATGCTAGTATGTGGTTGAAGTCTCTGGGAAGGTTGCAATGAGAGAAGATGCAGCAATGCTATTTTCAGAAAGAGTGATTACAAAAATGGGGTAACGTAAGGTTCTTGTTGGAGGGATGGTGAAATGAGGGCATAATCTGCTTGACACATGTTCTTACTAGCTCTCTGCTGTTTGCAGAGAGCATAACAGCAAGTGGATGGGAGAGCATTTTATTTACTTTGTCTGCTTACTGTTGCACGGCACATCAGATAACTGAGCAAAGAATTATTGCCATCTTTCTTTGAAATGGTAAAATGTTAGACTGCATGAAAACTAATGGCTGATGTCATAGAAATGATTGTTTTTGTAGGTTTACTACAAAAATGTGAATCCCAAGTTCCCAGAAGGTGGGAAGATGTCCCAGTACCTAGACAACATGAAGATTGGAGATGTTATTGACTTCAGGGGGCCAAATGGACTGCTTGTTTACAAGGGGTCAGGTACTGTGACACAAAGGTGGGAGAGCAGAAGGGAGGAACTTAATTAGTTGTTATCTGAGGTATTTCATAAACTGCGGTAATTTTGCAGAGAAGCTACTTTGAAAAGTGGAAAAGAGAAAATCCATGCCTTCTGATCTTGCCCAAAGGCCTGTCAGAGTTGGTTATGATGGAGAGAGTACTGAGTGTTTACAGAGTAATAGCTGGTTGTTGCCTTATTCCTGGGACCATATCATTATATCTGAAACATCTGCTATTGTATTATATTACTGAGAAGGCTGCACTGGAAGTCCCTCAGATACACACATGGAGAGAGACATTCCAGACATAGGGCAGGTTGTAGCCTCAAATGCCCTCTGAAAATCTCAGCAGTGTTACTAAATAACTTACTGTGAGCCAGCTCCATTTCCTTACTAAACCAAGTCTGAATCGGCTGGGAGGAAGTAGTACGTTCAGAGAAATAATCCTCTTTGAAGATGCTAGTAAAAGGCCAAAGGATTTTGCATTCATCTCGACAGAGAGGGACTGTGCACTTAATATTCCTGCTTCAGGGGAAGCAGTGCTCAGCGCTTCCCTGGATCGCGGCCTTTCACGATGAATAATACACTGATGAATCAGTTATATCTCAGAGGACTTGAGTGATGTATGTTTTACAAATGTTCCTTTCAGCTCTGATTTGGTTGCTATGAAGAGTAGTAGCTAGGAGAGCTTGTTACTAGTTGTAGATTTCTTTAAAGATAATTGGAGTATGTCCAGTGCCTTTTGTGTATGATGTTTCTCATGGGCTTTTCACTTGGGTCACTCCTTGGAGATGAATACAAACTCTCTGGTTTTGTAACAGTTTTAAAGTGATGGTGTACTCAGTTGTAGGTCAGAAATCAGCAAGGTCTTATCACAGGACATTAGAAGGCAGTCACCTAACTGACTGCAAGCAGCACAATGATCTCATTAACTGAAAACGAAAGACAAAAGCAAAAGTGCTTGATGAAGTATGCAAGGCTCCAGCGTACCTGATCATCTTTGCAGCGTCTTGCTTGATGCTGACTTAATACCACTCCTGTGAACGCGGACATAGAGAAATGACTAGATCCATGGTGTAAATGAGGATGATGAAGATGGCCTAAGAAACCTTCTCCTCTGTCGAGGCTATGGTTACCTTTAGCTACCACCAGCTTTCACAGTTGCTGAGTGTTTTGGTCAGTGATATGGGAATCCCTGAGTCTATCATAAATGATGTTGGTTAGCTGGGAAGGTGAAAATCAGATGTTCAAAGCTGTGAGTATACAAAAGGCTTCTAGGCTGCGCTAAGCACATTTAGCATTTCCAGGAGATCTGCCCTAATTAATTGGTGGGTGGTAGACGTATATTCCCATGGAAGTTGTATACGTTTTTGTTTAGGAGTTAATGTGTCTATAGGTTTTGAATATTTCTTCTAGGTACCTTTCTGATCAAGCCTGATAAGAAGTCTGAAGCACAGAAAAAGTTTGCAAGGCATCTTGGGATGATAGCTGGAGGAACAGGTACAACTATTCTCATCATAGCAAATGTCACTTCAGAGAAATAAGAGGTCTTCACGGATGCTCGTGAGGAGGCTAATGCACTGTACTCTGGCAGCAGAGCAGTTCCATGATCACTGCCTAAGCTGCTCTTTCACACTGCTTGTGTGGATTTGGTGTTTGGGTCCACCTGGGGCAAAGAACATGCTTGAAGTGTTGAGTAAGTTGTGTCTTAAGAGTTGAGCACTCACTGGATCTCCCCTCTTTTGAATCCTGATATGATCAGAATCTGACTGGTATTTCTTTCTGTACACGAGTGTTAGGTGATGTTGAAGCATTCCGGTGGCTTGAGCTCTGAGAGCTAGCAACTTTGTAGTTCTAGTCTCAGTTTACTCTGTGATCTCAGAGAAGTCACTTTACTCTCTGAGCTCCAATGTCAGTGACAAAAAATATTTTAGGAGAATGGCCTGAGGCTGAAATTAGTTGGTGTGATAAGAGAATGGTGAAGAGGGAAGCCCCAGAATACAAGCATTGTGGTTTTGTTTTAATTTTAATCGATTTGGAACAACAGAAACATCCCAACTTCTGCATTTGGCACGGATTGGAAATTCAGTGTTTTGTAGCCCTGTGCAAAATGAGCTCCCAGTGAAGACTGAGGGAATGCAGGAGGAAAATCGAAACTGCAGCCGTATGTGGATCGAAAGAATTGCGTTTCTAAACTGCCTTGTTTTGAACAGGAATAACTCCTATGTTGCAGCTGATCCGTCAGATCACAAGTGATCCTAAGGACTCTACCAAATGTTACCTTCTTTTTGCTAATCAGGTAAGCATACTGATCCACCTGTTTGTCCTCTGTTAATGGCCTACCTTTTTTGCTGGCCTGAGTTTTTGAAGCAGAAAATACTGCTCTGCGTGCTTCATGTCTTCCAGTGTCTGTCTGGTCTGTAATTTCAGCTAAATGTGTGTGACAAAATACAGTCTGAGATGGTTGATGGGTTCAAAGAAACCGGACTTTGTTCTGTTTAATTCTGTTAACCCTGGTTAACAGGAGCTAATTGTGATTCAAAAGTTGATCAGATTGCCATCTTTAAAACCGTGTTTAGGTGACTGTTAAGTCTCATAGTTGGTTGCTCTTACTCTGAATTTATAGAAGCCTGTAATGATAGTATCCTATCGTGTAAGGGGAAAGTTTGAATGAGTTACCACTGCATTTGTCTTGGTGCATGCTAGGTAAGCTCACATCCTATCCTAAGATGGTTTAGAGCTAAATCGCAGTCTCATTTTGCAGACGGAAAAGGATATATTGCTCAGAGCCGAGCTAGAAGACATTGCTAAGAGGCATCCCGATCAGGTCACACTGTGGTATACCCTGGACAGGCCCCCACAAGGTAGGCTACTGGTACACACTGGACATATGCTTACTCTTGTGAAAACTGCTGCTGTTTTCATAACAGCATTATCTTTGTGTCGGTAAATCAGTTTAAAGCACATATTTTTGTGTGTTAAGATAGCATCCTTTTTCCCCACTTTGCTCACTTAAAGTGGTAGAGGTATTCAATGATACTGGTCCTTGAAACCACCTAGCATTTCTTTTTTACTCTTTTAACAACACTGCAGAACTTCTGTCATGACCAAGCTTGTAGCCTTACCACTGGATGATCTCTTTTCCAGGATTTTCCAAATGTGTTGAGTGGCACAGGTCTCAATATCTGTCCCTGTACAACTGCCCTGGGTGACCTCTCTCTTTGGAAGAAAACCTAATTTATTCTTCTTGTTTATTCCTGCCTGATAGCTAATTTGTTTAAAGCTCTCATTTATTCATAGGCATTCTTGTCTGAAAGTCTGCATCGTCCCTTTTCAGACAGATTCTTGTTAGCCACGTGCTTATTGTCCTCTTTAAAAGGGATCATGAGGTTTGAGCACAGTGGGAGATTTGTCCCCATCTCTGCTTAGTTGTAAAACCTTCAGCTACTTTGTGAGAAAAACATACGCAGTTTAAAGAGATTTCAGACTGTACAGAGTGAAATTAATAGTCTGATGTGTTTGTTTCAGAGTGGAAGTACAGTTCTGGCTTCGTCACTGCAGACATGATTAAAAGCCACCTCCCTTCCCCTGGCAGCGAGACGCTCATTCTTATGTGTGGGCCACCACCTATGATTCAGTTTGCCTGTCAGCCCAACCTGGACAAACTCGGCTATCCCAAGAGCAGTATATTTTCCTATTAACAGTGATGTCATCCGGTACTTTTTCTTACGGTAAGTACTGCGTATTTTCCTACAGGAATGACTGGTATGTAACTGTACACTATTTCTTAATTTTGTGTGTGTTTTTTTAATGGCATAGTTCAATTTCTGAGTTTTAACTTCGTAATGACTTTTGACAATTTTAAGAGGCTGAGAAATTATTTTCAATTACGTGGGAAGTAACTTAGTCTAAGTTAATACGAAGTGTTACATTTGTAGTTCTAAGAAAACTGTGTGTAATTTGAGAAGTAGGACAGCAATAAAATGACTTGTTTGTTAATGTGGATATGGAACTTGGGAGAGGGCTGTGAAACTGGACTGGGATGATGTGAGCGCTCTACAGGTAATTAATTTAGTTCGTTCTGGTGAAGGAGAGAACAAAGAACAATTTTTTTTTCTCAAAACGCTACTTTCTAGCCCTTTACAAGACTGTAAGCAAAATGTCACAGTATGCCACTAATAGAATTTAAGTAACATGTAACGGCTTATTTTTGTAATAGTAATTCTCATTCATGTGGAAGTTATTGAGGAGAACATATAATGTCATGCTGTCTTCTGATGGCCTTAGCTAAACCATCGCTGCCAACTATATATGGATGCTCTGGATTACACATACAGAAATGAGTATCCAGGGATACTTTTGTCATCGTAGTTAGTGCTTGTTCTTTTGGCTGTTCCCTTTGCTTAAGAGAAAGCATGGCTTCTTCCTTCCTATTGTAAGCTACGTTGAGTCAATCTTACATTCAGCTGTGCCCTGTCTGAGTATTTTTACCATGTAGCATTGAATTTTTAGCTGTCAGTACATGCAGTACTGCATATTCGTTTTCAGGAGTTAGTTTGTACTACAATTGCTTTGAGTCTGAAAAATCTCAGAGACACAAGACTTGTTTCTTCAGATGCAAACAACTGTGCTTACTAAATATTTTAATTCCTCTGAAGCAAAATAAACCATGTAGTAATTAAAGCTTGACATAGGGACGTTGTAGCAATAATGCAGAGAAAGACACAGGCATTCACAATGGTGATTCTGTCCCTGATAAGGAATCAGCCACCTCTGTTTCTGTTAGAGTCATTCCACAGTCAGGAAGAAATGGAAGAATGTTCAGAATTTATTCATAACAGTCAAAGGTGTAAGCACTTATGCCTGTGTTATAACTAGGATTTCTTACTGTATTAAAAAGGAAGATAATGTAGATTAAATATTCACATCCAGCTTAGCACAACACTACAGTGCTATAAATACAGCCTCAAAAGAAATCTGCAAAGCTACTTGGAATAGCTCAGTGATACTAAGGGTACCCCTGCCAGAGCAGTTATTACAGTATTACAACTAGGATGAATCTGATCAGTTAACCCAACGGGGTATTTCATGTGTCTGTTAGTGCTAGTGACCAGCTCATATACTGACTGCACTACCTCGTTGCCAGGTTAGAGGTGTAGTTGACTGGTATGTTTAGTTTGTTCGTGTACAGACTTATTTATCATTCCTTTGGATTTTCAATTATCTTACTGTTCAGTGACTGAAAAAATCAGCCTTCAGTTTAATGTTTTGAACATCTAAATCACGCGTAGGTTTTAAAATCTGATAATAGAGTGCAGGGTTATGAGGGTCTCATGAAGTGAGGACTAGACAGCTCTCAAAGATCCCTTGCTACATACTCTGGACAGTACCTGAGATTTCCCATTTATTTTGGGAGGTTTGTGGCTAGGAGTAGCCCACCCTTGGGCTATATTAATAAACACACCAACATCTTGTAGCCAGAAAGGCGAGAGTAATGCAAACCATGCCTATCCATACAAAGCCTTTTCTTTACAGTTGGACAGATTTCTTTTCTGGCATTTCTCTGTATAATAAGATGTTGTGTTAGCACCTTATTAATACATAAGAGGCACATGCTATCAGATTCCACAAGCAATTGCAGCTGCGAAGAAGACAGTTTCACCTTTGAACTCATGTAAGCAGTCAGAAGATGTGTTTCCCTGTTACAGTACTGCTGTCCTGCGTACCTCTGTAGGATAGCTACAGATCTATTTTGTCAGGTGCTTAAAAAGAAACAGAGGTTTGTTTTACTGTAGTACTTGCCTGATGTGCCCTAGTCACATTTTACATGTGACAGAGCAATAGTGTTGATCTCCCATTGCCAAATAAACTACTCTATGAAAGTCTGCCTGTAGATGGAATGAAGAGAGAACTGAAAGCGTAAAATAAAAACATTCTACTACCAGCTCCAGCCCTGAAGGCTGTTTGCAGGCATATGTTTAATTAGCTGTAACAATGGAAAAGAAATTACTGTTATAATCATTCCTTGTCTTCCTGAAAACCTGTGCTGCATCTTGCACTAACCAGGTATTATGCTAAGAATGTTCTCTCTGAACTGTGTGGATTGTTCAGAAAGCTTGTGAGCGCCCTGCTCCTTGCACGTGTACCTCAGTACTAATCATTTTAGACAAAACAGGAAAGTACAGAAAAAGCCCCACCAGTAGTTCAACTTAAAGGCCTACAATTTGAAACAATCATGCTGGAAATTCTGTCGCAGCGTACAGCAAGCATCATTCTAAGTATTTTAGTTATATCTTCCATTAATTGCCCTTTGATTTAGCTAAAGATTTGTGAACAAGCCATCTTGATTGTCATCCTCCAGCAAGGGCTTGGTGGATACTATTACATTTTATTTTTCCTATTCTAAACTGTGCTTATTTAAAAAAAAAAAAAAGAGGGCAGGGCACATACTAATGAAAGGGGTGAGAGATTAAAATCCTTTTATGGGAAAGTATCTCTGGCAGGACTGCAGTAATAGTGAGCCATTACAGCTGCACTTGGCAGCACCTGTCTGAATTGCTAGGTGGCTCTGATTAGTCCATGTGGTATAACAGAATATTAATGATTCTTGCATTACAACTTGATTATAAAAATAAAAAAAAAAAGACTTTTCCTATAACAGTACATAAACATACCATGTAAAAGACGATAAAATACAAGGGTAAAACATACTGGCTTTCCAGACTCCGCATAAGAAACAATTCTGTAGCACTTCTTTCAGCACCTGTTTGACATTACATTAAGTGGAAAGTAGTGCAGAGGAGAGTTACCTGTGAAGTGTTGCTCTGTTAGCAATACTAAATACTACATGGTGTGTGTCACTATAGAGGAAAAGAGGTAAAGCTTTTCTGTACCACAGCATCAGGCTTCTCCTGGCCCGCCCCGAGCAGGCATGAGGTATTAGTGGTCTTGGTCACGTTGAAATATCATCTCCAGTCTTCTAAGGTAGGTGTTAAAAATCTGCTGTCATTTAGCATTTCATCTTGGCTTAACATTGTCTGAAAAAAATCACAGCAATAGTAAAACAAGCGGACATAGTCAGAGGCCTAGAGTTTAGTTCAAGAAATCCAGCTGTAATGAGATCAGATTCACAACAGAGGGGGTTAGAGCCACATAACATTAAAAGGAATCTCCTGACTGGCTGCTTTAAATAGGGAAACTAGACATTTTCAACAAATTTTGTGTGTGGCATTGTTCATACATCTGCAGTCAATTAACTAATTAAAAAAAAATTGACTGACATGGAGTCAGGAATATGCAGTGATTTATTTCCCTGTGCTATTTTTCTCTCTTGGACATCTTCAAGTCTTAGCTCTTTGCTAGTCTTTGGGATGGATGCCTGTCACTGTGTCACAGAGATAGAATTGGTGAAAACTTAGAAGATGCTGAAGTGAAACTTTATTTCTAGTATAACTTACTTAAGTGATTTTGGGGTTTTTTTTTTGAGTGTCATGTGCAACCAGGCTCTAAGGAGGTGCATTCCAAGAATAGTGACTCACCAGCAATAACCAACTTTGAATTCTAGCAGAATACATTTGTGACTTCAAAAGGAATAAAATTGGTACATACCGTAAGATTGCTTATGCCTTGAGAAAAAGCCCCTATTTGCTTTACTGTTCCTTCTGAGTGTTCCATCTGTAAAAGTATTCAGCAGCTAGTTCAATTCCGACACTGTGTGCAATATTATTCACTGTACATGCATCTTGGGGAGGTATCTCTGCCTTGACAAGTGAAGGTGCTGTACTTCTAAAACCTGATTTCAGCACATTTCCAAGTTGCAAATTAACAAAAATGTCTCCATGCTATAAAGCGTATGAAAATGCATTAACGGAGGATTAAAGAAAGATTGAATCCCGATTAAGAGAACTGATTCCATGGGACCTGAGCTGTAATTTAGACAAGAAAAGGAATAGCATAACTCATTATCAGTGAAAAGTAATATTTTCCAGAAGGTGAAGCACATAATTCCAGTAATTGAATTGCCTCCATAGGCAAGGATTAACAGTTCTACCTCTTTTTACACAAAAAGGCTATCAGTACTAGGGCACTAAGGTTTTGCTGTATGACCACACGCTCAGAAACCGGGCTTAAGTAAAAGGCCACTCTCCTAGTGAAAAAAATAGAATGTTTCTGTAACACTTGAACAGCTTTGCATTGTAAGCTGTTGGCTCAGAGTTAATGCATTCCCTTTCAGCTCGTAATCGTGTAACTGGACATGCATACTGAATTACAGTGCATATATTTGATTCTGTCAGGGTTTGCTATTGTCCCCACGTAGGAACAGCTCTTGATTTTTTACGATCGCGCACACTGAGAAAGACAACGGTTAGATAATGACAACCAATGAGATGTTAGATGCAGTAAACCATGCAGATGACAGAATGACTTCCATAGTTAGTCTTAGCAATTTTGTGGCCGTTTTCACACTAAGTTTAAAATGTTTCACTAAGGTCACTGGAAACAGGACTGTTTACCTCAGCTGCCTCTGAGTCTTGTGTGTTGCCAAGTTCACACAAGCCTTCAGTAGCTCCATTTTTCAGGGTTTACATTCCTTTACACAACAACAAAGTAGAGTTTGAGGGGTTTTAATTTTCATCATTTATGCAAAGTCTGGACACAGTTTCATTAAGCAGTTCACTACCAAATGACAAAAGTGAATTATTTAAATGTTGGTTTATTAATAATCTTGTTCATTACTGCGGCCATTTTTTTCACGTATACTGTTTAAGCATAACTACTTCCCACTGTACATAATAAAATAATGCAGTGTGATTCCTTGATTAATCTGTTAGAAATCTACGATCCAGTTGTACTTTAATATATAACTTGATAGATCTGTACAAATTAGTCCAAATAAACTTATCACATTAAAAACTGCCCATATAAAGAAAAAAGGTGTGTGCCATACTCAGGTTATGAAAGCCAAACGTACAAAAATCTTCTGTTTACTGTAGCCTCTACCTTAATAGCCAAAATACACTGACCTTCGTAGTGTAAAGGCGTTACCTTCCTGAAAAAGGGCTTGAAGATGAGTGAGTTCATTGTTACGTTGATTAAAAAAAAAACAAACAACAAACCTTGACATTCTTAGTATAGAACTCTTTCAACGGTCCATAGCCAATAACTTTCTCAATGAGTTCATGCAGATGCAGCAAATACTGTTATATGGTAACATTTGATTATTTGCAAGCTTTGGAATGCAGGAAGAGGATGAGATGAGAATGGCATCAGTCTGTTTGTCCCACCTGGTCCAGTTCCCTATCAGTGAGTGGGCTAAGGCCTTTGTATCCAGCGTAGTTCTTCTGAGTACCATTTGTAGCACCTGGGTTCGTATCCATAGGACAAACGTAGTCCGTTGATTCATCAAATTTCTTTTTTCTTAAATTTCCAAAGTGTGAAAATCCAAGTTTCTTTGGCTAAAATAAGAAAGCAAGTTTTAAACATGGAAAATAAGGTTGTTCTTTAAACATTCAAAATCCTTTCCTTTTGATTTACTCGTGTACCGTAGTCCTTCAAGTACATAGATTCAGAAATATATATAATTGTTTAAAGTGGGAGTTAAAGTTCATTTCAAATATGTTTAAACAAACTCTTTTCTATGAAAAGATGGGATTGCATGCTAATTTCAGAAACAAATTTAAAAAGATAGCTACAAATTAAATGCCTTGGTATCTGGAGTTAAGGAAAATGTAGCACTGCTTCTAGAACTGATCTCTCTCCGCCCACGTATGTTCCATATTTTCTTTATGAGAAATGAGAGAATAAGGCTGAGATTCTGCAATATCTCATTTTCAAAAGCAGCACGTACCCGAACTTTGGCAGTGGTGGTCAGAGGCGTGTATGCTGTTGACTCCGTTATGTCCCTTTTCTCTTGTTGTGCCTCTGGTCCAATTAATACATTAAAATTGGTTGTTAGGTGGCGTCGCAGTAGGGTCTTCTGAGGTGGGATATTCAGCAGCATTGCCAATGTGTCACCATTGAAGCGAGGTTCAAGAATCTATTAAAAAGATCAATTTTTTTATAATACGGTTAAATATTTGCAATAGTAAATCAATATGGTCCTTAGCAGAGGGATTTCTTCATTCCGTCTATGCTAGTCTTTTTTTAAGTCAGTAGCAATATGACAGGTGCTAGGTTTGAATAGGAAACATGTGGCATTAGGCACTAAGAAATGCAGGGTGTGATCAGACAAACACCCAATTATATTTACCATCAACAAAGTTGTTTTGGGGATTTCCTGCTGTACTTCTTTTACTACTGTATTATTCTAAAAACAAACTTAATCTTAGCACATTTTTTCTATTTAATTTTTGCAAAAAGTCTGCAGCACTAGAATGACAGTATTTCAGAACTCATCTTTTCAAAGCTACAAATCGTATTTTGAATCAGAAAAACTCTCACTGCAGGCAAGACAGATATGAGTTCAAAACAATTATTTCCTGTGGCAGGGCGTCAGCATAATTTTATTAAAGCTGCTCCACGTAACACTCAGTAATACAGTAACGGTAATTTTCCCCACAATACCAGCTGTTGTTTTCTAATGTACTACTGTTGCTGTTAAACATATACACAGCTCACCACTGATTATAAGAACGTCTTAGCAGTTGCTTTTCTATTTAAATTTTCTTTTGTAAAATTAAGATGCACAGATACAGAAGCTTTTTAAAAGGCCTGATCATGCTTTCATTTTGCAAATGCCCATTTGCGTTTCGTGGTGCGTGACAAGCACCAGATAAAATAACGTTTGCATTGTCAATTCTTTGTAGATATGTAGTAAGATGTTAAAAAGAATTCTTACAATGAGGCCACCGTGCACTCCACTTCCTCGGAGGTTTGGTGCATATTCTGCTAAATCAACTGATCGGAGCCATTCCATCACTCTGTGATTGGACCACTGCACTACTTCAGAAGGTGAAACATTGCTCTGTTAAAGTAACCAGAAAAGATGATGACAATACATCCTGCTCTGTCACAGTGTTTCACAAAATGAAACCCGAGTTTAGATGAAAACATGGTTTCCTTTTCAACAAAGAGGAGCACTTCCTCTTTTTGTTCAAGGCATCTCTTAAACATCCTCTGATGGGGTGGTAGGTATAGTCTAGGACAGATGAAACCTATATAGTGCATCACATTCTAAAATAATAGAGTACACATGCCGGGTGTAAAAATAATAAACATTTTGAGAAGTCCATTATTAATAAGGCTGTCACAGTATCACTAAGAATAAGCTCTGCTGACCAGGTAGAGTGAAAACAATACGCAGTCTTCCATAATAAAATTAAGACAGCCAAGAAAGAGCATCCAAATTATTCCATCAAAACTTGAATTAACTTAAAACGGAGCAAATAAGTTTCAAAGAAAGGTGCATAACGTTCATCTAATAAATAGCTCAATCACTTGTGAACTGAGCAGGTTTTTATTATCAGAGAGGACGTGTTATATTCCAGAGCAGGAATGCAGCACAGCTACTGATTAGTACAATAATGGAGTAATCAGCGCTTGTTTAAATGAAGTAACTTAAACATACTTTTACCTCCTCAACTGGTCGTCTGCGAAGACAGTGGGGATTAAAACTGTTGACATGCAGCACGTGAATGGCACACTTAATACTCAGATGATGCAGCTGACTGGTGACTTTCAGAAAGAGAAGGTCATTCTGTGAAGGAGAGAGCCTTTTAAGCAGCAAAGAACACATTCAAAAACAGGTACCTTCCCCAAGAAGTAAGATTCCAAGCTTTGTATGTAGTTTTTGGTTTATAGTATTGCACCATATTAACATGGTTAAAACTGAAGGAGAGCTTATAGCCTATTAAGTAAAACCAGGGCTCGTGGATAGTTTTTGGTCTGATTAAGATGGTCTTGCAGTAGGATCACTGAAGCTAGCAACTCACACCTGGCATGGACCAATAGAGATCATACTTCTATGGCAAAGGTTGTATTTTTGATAACTGCTATATTACGCATTTTTATCATAGCACAGTAAAAAAAAAACAAATATTATCCAAACCTGGGCAGGGCAGCTGTGTAAGTAAACATAATGGCTATGTGTATTGTATGGTTCGCTGCTAATGTGATCAGAGCTGTACAAGTTACTGGATTTGCTGCTTACCTTTAATTTACCTAATGTTGATAACTTGGTGAGGAGAACAAAACATTCAAGAAGCTGTATGTAAAACAGGTCATTTTACCTTCAAGTCTTAGTGCGTCGCGTGATATTGAAAGAAAAACTTCTGCAGAAGTCAGCTATAACGCTATTACTTATTTTACGTACCTTAGGAATAGTAATCATGCACTAAACACAATGCATAGGAATTCCTACCTTCATTATTTCTGGTCTGCAAAAAAAACTAATTCTTTAGTCATTCTGAAGTTCAGAGTTCAGCAAAAAAGATTCTAGCTTACCACAGTTAAGTACTGCAACATTCTCCCATCAACTCTGGACTCATGAAACTGGTCTTTGTACTGAGGTAAACCAATATCATCAAGCCAGCCTGCAGATAGAAGAACAATGGTGTACCCAAGTCTGCATCAGTGAGAATGAAGCCAGTTTCTTCTGAGGCATTCCAGTAGCTCGTTCCACCTATTCACTTTCCAAAGGACAGCCGCTATCAGGAACCTCAAAGCAATTCCCAGCAGCCAGCTTTGTTAACAATACCTCTGCTGTATTTTAAGTATTTACTTTCTGCAGCGTAACTGAGCGCTTGCGAGACCGAGACCTCCCACCCCTATTTATATTCGTTCTCCCTCAAGAAGGATGGGCTGCCTGAGATAGGTTCTTGTTTAAGCAGTTACCAGACATCTTTTTGAGAGCACTAAGTTTCAACAGGGAATGTTATTTCATAGAATGATCATTTTTGTGTTGTTCTGAACATTAAATATACAGTTTTATAGTGAACTTATATGAACTTCCCATGGGAACTCTACCATTCAGTTTGCAGAGAAATTGTGGAATAATTTGTGAAACACGGATACCATCATCAGATTGTTAGATGATATGTGCTTTATAAAGTATTCCTCCCAGTGCTGTTTTACACTTGAGATTGTACCAAGCGTGCAAATACACCATACAGTCATCTCCTTGAAGGAATATTCATCTGATGATTGATCTGAAAATACTCAAGTTTTTTAATTCCTACTTCGCTACATAAAAGAAACAAAATTCTCCAAACAACTTTTTTCTAAACAATTTTTCAAACACTTACGTGTCACCCAGATATGATCAAGTTGTGCAGACTTCTCATCTTGTTTTGTATTTATTGATTTAATGGCCAAAACTAATTTCTTCCTGTGCAGTGGGTGCTTTATTCCCATTTCCTGTAATAATAACCGTTAACAAATAGTTTGCTTTGCCTCTGGCTCTTTTCATCTCATTAAACATCTAGGAACACATTTCAAAAATGTGGAATTGCCAACTGTTGGAAGGGGTCTGGTTATACAGAAGCAACTGGAGTTTGCTTAGGAGAAACAGGTACAAGTATTACCTTTTCCATGTCCTGAGGCGTCGCAGTTAGCAGTGTATGGCCGGAAGTCACCCACTGCCGTGCAAAAATGACGTACTGCCCAAGACCAAAGTCCTCAAGCCAGTTACAAACTCTTTCAGTACTCCACTGAGCAAACGGAGCATTGTAGTCACTGAAAAATAAAAGAACTCTTTGAAAGTCTTAAAGAAAAGAATATGGAAATTATGAGAGAGACCATCGCAGACTAGAGGAGATACTAAGGGCCAGGTACTAGCGTGCTTTATCCTGGGCAGTAATCAACTCCAGCAGCCATTCTTGCAGTGCATGCTGTGTACGAGCGTCCTCGTAATTTGACTACCCAGCTTCCTCTTGTGGTCATTTCGGGCAGGGCAGGAAGAGGAGGATACAAGTTTCACACAGAAAAGGGAAAGGACATAAAAAGGTAATTGCTGTACTTCATGGTTGCAGATAGTCCCACAGGAGATGATGATGAAAAATTTTCTGGTGACATTTTTGGCACGGCTACCTGCAGTTGAAGGAGTGCAGATAGGCAAACTACTTGGGCTACACTTTCTACCAGAGAAATTCTTTCCAGATGTGGAATTCTGTGTGTAATTAAGTATGTTAATGCATATTTCACAAGAGGAACATTTTACTGTTCAGTAAACACTATATAATAAGCTGTGCAAGAAAAAAATGTTACCTTTTCTGGCCTTTGGTTTCCTTTGATCTGGATAACCGAGGTCCAGCTGTTGCACGGAGACCACCCCGTCGAAACTCTGCCAACCCCAGGTCGTCTGCAGGGAAGTTACCAGACTGAGTTCTTCTTATTCTTTCAAAACAAGAGTGCCAAGACAGTACTGTTAGCATCCAGCAGCAAACACTTGTTTCATATGGAAACTGTAACGACAGCTAGAAGCTGTATTAATCTTCCTGTAAACCTCAAACATCTGATTCGAGCAGCAGTTGATGAAGTAGCAGGCACACACTGTCTAGACCTAACCCAGGAAATAAAGAAAAGCTTTGCAAAGCAGCTGTGACCCTTCAACCCAAATAATAATTCACACCAGAGATCAGACTTGTAAATGGCTGCAGTCCTGAAGTAGATGAAAGGAACACACTAAAACTTGGTATTCTCAATTGTCAGCACAATAACAATAATGTATTATTTCTTCCGACAGCACGGCACTCTGAACCTTACCATCCGCTTTCCTCCACCCATGTGTACACAGAGACACACCTGTACAATCACAGAGCTGCCTTCCCTCCTTTTCCTGAATTTTATTTTACTCTTGCTGTATCTTTTGATGAGAACTGGATGAATTCTGGGTTCGAAGTGCTGTGCCAAGGAACTAAAAAAAATTATCTTACTTTCCCCAGATTTTCTTGATCCCTTTTGGACTCTTTCTGTTTTCTAGAGACAGTGGAGACTGTGGACCCGAATCCGTTCCCGAAGAAGGAGGTGAAAGGTCGTCAGAAACTACTGTACCATCCATGTTCTCTGTTTCTCCTGGGTTAACAACAATAATTGTCGATAATTAGTACAAAGTGTGACCAAGTTGTTATATCGGTGACTAATTCTTAAATGAAAAAACATAATGAAGTACAGATAGCTATAAAAATGTCCTTATATAAAAATAATCTTGCTCAGAAGTTTAAAAAAAGAGTAGCTGTACATTTGATACAAGAAAGGGGTATTATAATATTGTTATTTCAATGTATTTTAAAACATTAATTCCAGATCTTTATCTACTCTCGTGTTTCCTATTGTTAACACCAAAATTTGTCCCTCAAAATCAGTGGGAATTTTATTGTTGACTTCAGTGAAAGCAAAATAAAACCAAGAATAAATACCTTAAAAAAAAAAAGAAAATCCCATCTGAATGCTATACAGCTAAGGATCTTATTTCATTTCAGTACTACACTTAAGGAGTTCGGTCTGGATTGCCCACTTGGTGTTAGTATTTTACAGAGAAGAGGAAGGGAGGGAAAAAGGAAAGGAAAAAATAAGCGGCAAAATTCACGTTAAAGTTGCATCTTGTTTGGATACAATACCTAGCACAGGTGCACTGACACTCCTGATGCGATCTTCAGTCATCCCAAGAAGCAGAAAGTCAGATGAAGAAGCAAAGAAGATATAAAACACCAGCAAAATAAAGTTACAGAAGAGCAAAGTAGTAAGCTAAGCATTAAAAGCAGAAACAAAAAGAAAAGCAGCTGTTACGCTTGACATGAAATGGATTGTGCATTGGTGTGCACAAGCCCCAGGAATCCTGGATCAGTCATCTTAAAGAGATAGGAATTATCTTTTATATATACATTTCATCTGTTCTTTGGCAATTGTAACACATTAAGCATATACTACAGAGCTCCATAAAGCCTGCAGCATGTCTGAAATGAAGCAGCACCCAGAACTACATCACATTTCTCTGAAATACAGAACTGGAGGTATAATGAGTTTACTGCACATGGAAGAAACAAACCAGTCTCTGGTAATTCTGTGTTTTTAACAATTCATTGCTTGTTTCTAGAATAACGTTCTGCTTTAAAAGATTCCCCATCCTTTGATCCTGCACATGAAAGACCTAATAACACAGCTAATAAATTGTCTGCAGGCTATTAATGAGAAACTTCAACGTTGTGATCACAGAAAAACTCCAAAAAAAAAAAACAACAACCTTAATCCACCACCAACCTATTGAAAGCTTTAAGCTGTGCTACCTTGCAGCTCTTAGGACCATGAGGCCTTACAAACAACAAAAAAAAACAAACCACCCAAAAAAATCAACAACTGCACCCCAACAACTGTACCCCAACAACTGAAACAAATGTTTTTTTCCCAGACATGTGTACATGCTGGTTATACTGTAAAATGTCACACAGTAAAGCGTAGTGGGATAGGACAGGGGAGAAATTTGTTTTAACGCACAATCTAGCATAAATGTGTGGTTTGTTTTGTTTTCTTGTTTTTTTTAAGAAAACATCAGCAAGCTCAAGGTCATGGTAAGTGTCCAAAAAAGTATGCTTCTTGCCATTGTATGTTTGGATTGCCAAAAATTCCAATTTCCAGTAACAGATTTGTTGACTCTTAAGAACACTGCCCTCAAAAAAACCCACAAGAAGTCTCTTCATTACGCTGTCACTGGTGTCAGCAGACTATAACATCCGGTGCAAAAGGAAAAGCAAAATGCTCTCAAGTAAATCCAGCCTTTATTCTCCAGGGAGCTTATCTAAAACACTGATACACTGTTAAAGGAGCAGAGCTTCCCTCCGTGAATCATCTGAACAGCACAGTCCATTCATGTAACACAGCAGGTTACACAGCATGCTATTTCCCATATTAGTTTGCTTTTTTGCCTCTTCCTTAACCCCCGTGCTGCCTCTGAGAGGCATGGATACATACTCAGGCCCAGGATGCTGTTGTCCTCAGTGTCATTCACATCTGGCAAATTTGACTCATTGTATGTTCCCTGGTCTCCATTCTGCGTCGCTCGAGGAAGTTTTCCTGGCAAAGTTTGGTATTTGCTGCCTTTCACAAGTGGCTTACTCTGTTGATTTGTTTTGGTTTTTTAAGAGGAGGGAAAAAAAAAAATCACTCATTGCATTTACAGTCTGGCACAGTAGTCATTTAAAAGTTTAGAACAGACATACGCCCACCACCGTTAATCACGTTCAAAGAATCAACAATGAATTAACTTTTACAAAGGTAGATTACACTTTGCATACAGATCTGACAGTTGTGAGCCTAAAAAGATATTTTTGCAGCCAAAAGTTTCACAGATGTACTCGTCTACAGTTTTGGAATGGTCACATTGAGACTTCAACTGAATTCAGATGAAAAGATGTAGGAGCCATGACTGGACAAAAAAAAGCCAAGCATCTAACAGCTGTCAAAGTTACAGGAATAGAGAGGAGTCTTTCTTTTGGAAAAGCAATGAGCCTGCACCTCCAATTATGGGAGTGGTGTGCATGCAACATGTATTTTGGAATAAGCACAGAAACATCTAGTATTCTCCTATTTAGTAATGTCATTTAATTGTTTTGAAATATCTCGATCAAACTTGTCTGGGACAGGATAATACATAACTACTGGTTTCTTTGTTCCTGTTTCAAGGCCAGAAGGGATTTCTGTGATTCTGTAATCACAGACCAGATTCCTCAGTTTCAGGGACCGTGTGTCAGATCCCTGCTCCTGTTTTGCCAACTGCAGTTTTGCAACTTTCCCAGCTTGTACCAAAAATTACATGAGTAGAGAAACTGCATACTACTTTTATCAAAGATTAGCACTGTATTTTTTCTGAAGCTGACTGACTTCCAACCGTAGATACCCAAAAACCTTGTTGAATAAAAAACCCCACCACCACCACACAAAAAAAACCCCACTAAAAAACAAATAACTCTTCCATCCTTACCCCCATTTTCAAATTTTTTCAGGTGCCTGAACTTTGCAAACATTTTGAAAGGGAAAATGAAGTGAGAACACAGCCACAACGTCACAGCAGATAAATGTTAAAAGAGTTTACAGTTAATATACCTCTTGTTCTACAACAGGCTGTACTGGTTTTCCATCTACATACTACGGAGTTGCAGGGAGAGTAATTTCAAAGTTTGATGGAAAAAAGCAACAGACAAATGTTAGTATTAATATACATACACAAAACATCATTTGTAGCTTGATTACTATAGCGATGCTATTTAATGCATTGACAATATGTTACAAGGTCTGGTATCTCCTCATTTTCATTCAGTATTTAATATTGGATACACAGGTTCAGAAGACTACAGAATTTGTGCCCCATTCAGGTTCTGTTGTTATCAAAGGAATTTTAGTATTTCTAGGCTTCTGAGGGTTTCCATTGGACTTGCATTGAGCTGGGAACATGACATTCACATAACACTTAAAACAATATGAAAGTGACTGGCATAAAAAGAGAGCGTATGCAATGCTGTATGTATGCAGTTGAAACTATAAAAAAGAGCTGTGCTAGAAATGAAGTGATAGAAAAAATGAGCACGGGGAGGTCACAGACAACAGAATGTTTTATCTTATTTTTATTATTGCTGGATGTAATTAAAATTTAAGTCTTGTGCAAAAAACAACTCCAGAAACAGTGCCCTTAGCACAGGTTCCACTGGACTCAGCGGAAGGAGCAAAGTCTTGTGGCGCATCAGCAAAACAAACCTTCTTAGCCTTAGTTTTGGCTTAGTGGTGACTAAATCAAATTTAGCCAATCACTTATATGCATAGGGAGTCTCATTTGTTTCACTAAGAAGCCTCATGCCTACATGAGGGCACACAATCTAAATGCCCCGATGAATATAGCACTCACTGGCTACAGTTCTGCCGTGTCTTTGATTTCAGCCTAATCTTGTCCTAAAGACAAATCTTTTTCCACTTAAGACAGAAAAATAATTTAAAAGTTATGAAAAGAAAACAGACCTTCATAAATTCCACATGGAGTAAAGTGTTAGTTGTCAGTCCATCTGTCCTACGTGTGACCACACTCAAATGAGTGCCACATAAATTTCAAACATTTTATTTGGTCATTATCATTTTTAGACATTTAAGAACAAATTTAAGAAAAATTGAAGTAGTAAAACAATCATATTACTAGGGAATATGGTTATTATCCTTTTTAAATGGCATTACTAAGTATGCGTAATTAGTGTTAAGCCTAGTTTTGATACAGAAAAGGTCAATCAATAATTGTTTCACAAATTTTAAGTGTAGAAAAAGTTTCAGCGTATATAATGACAAATAAAACCTCTGGACCATAGCGTAAGGAGACTTTGTAAATTGGAAAGTCATAATTCTGGAATGAAATTAAGCCACAGAATTAACAACAGTGCTCCTGTTGTTTAACAAAAGCAGCATTGCTACCATCTTCAATAATGCCATTTATATCAGTAGTTGAAGTTAGGGAGTAACACTCGTAGTTACGTGCAAACACTCAAAAAGAAATCCTATGTGAAAATGCATGCCCATTCTCAGTACTTTTTGATTACTTTAAAGTTCTGTTGTCTTAACATTTTAGCAAATAGGAAGTCAAAATTATTTGAAAAACACTTTTCTATAAACAAAATTTTATACAGTTCAACAAAATGGCTCCTCATTCACATTACTGGTTGTACTTCTCTTAAATACTTTTATCTTAGAAATTCTGAGTACAAATAAACCAACCTTTTCCAAGGATTCACTCTGCAAGTCTTCTAAGCTACTTGACTTTTTTTTCTGTGGAACCCTTAAAATAATAACAGGCAAAAAGACTACAGTAACTACAATATAATATGTTTACGTCACAACCATCGTATGTCACTATGATATGACAGTTGTTGTATATCACATTACTTCTTTGTCTAACAGATAATGCACAATTAGAAGATTTGTTTTATTTGTACCCTAAAACTCATAGTACTGGGTTTAAAACATAGTACTGACATAGATGAAGTCAGAAACATGAAGAAGACTTTTAGCTAACAACGAAAGGCAACAAGGAACAATGACCAAGTTTGAACCATACATGACTTCTTAGAAGCTCTTAACAAGCATAAGTAGATGCTAATAACTCTCTGCAAACACAGTGCAACATTAAGGGCTTTTAAAAAGATTTTTTAAATGGAAGGAAGAACAGAGAGGACTAGATGCCAACACTTAAACAGATTAAATAATGTAGACTTCAGACAACCCATACAAGAAGTAAGAAAGGCCTTGCCTGATTTCCGTAGTTTTGTGCGTCACTGCAGATAGCATAGATGGTGATAATTCTGAAGAGACCTATGCAAAATAGAAGTTTCATGCCTGTAAGTCTAGTGTCTTCCTCTGAACCTACAGTGGGGGTGGTGAGGCACTGGCACAGGTTGCCCAGAGATGTGGTGGAAGCCCCATCCCTGGAGACATTCCAGGCCAGGCTGGATGGGGCTCTGAGGAACGTGACAGAGCAGTGGGTGTCTCTCTGTTCACCGCAGCAGAGTTGGACCAGATGGCCTTTAGAAGTTCCATCCAATTCTAAGGATTCTATGATTACCGATAGGCAGAAAAATTCAGCAAGGTCCAAACCCTTTGTCTGCATTACCTTTGCTACGACAGAGAGACCAAGACAAGCAACTTGTATTGGAGAACCTGCTTCTAAAACATCTTTGCTAAGTACCTCTGCTTTAAATAATTCTCCTTGAGGATTATTCAAAACATTCAGCTTCCTTAAAGTTGCCTCAAGTTCCTCTTCACTGCCACCAGAGACGATTCTGTCTGAAGAGCCTGCAAGCATTAAAAGTAGAAATGGAAATAAACAGGTAAAAATACAACATTTAGGACTGTATTTAGGCCGTCTAAATACTAGTTTCTAAATTCCACTTTTTGTCTTCATCTGATGCATATAGTTCAGCAGCCTCTCCACTCTACACACCTTCTTAGGGCTCTGACTTCTAAGCAAGCTGATTTGTATTTGAGCAACAAATGTAACACTTACAGTCGTCTGTTGTGCTCTGCTCTGAATAGGTGAGCTGTTTGTGAGCCACACTAATTTACAATTTGATGTTCTGAGGCAAGATCAAGTTGGTACCATTTTCTTTCTCACAGTATGTCACTTCATAGGAAATACATATGTTAGATGTCAGTTGTATCATAACGCAGTGTCCTATGCTCACTTCAAGGATAAACATGTAAACATATCTCAGTTTTTTTCTGGATATCTCAGAGTGAAACAAGGTTTTTATTCTTAAATTGTCAAATTTTGGAGGAGAGAAAGAGCAACAAAACTTATGGTACTCAGTGCAACTCTTTTCAGCAATATGTCATGCACAAAGAAGAAAAAAAGTCCTCACAACAGTATGGAAGTGCACCTGAGATCAGATTACCTATAATGAGCACAGTATAAAAAGCTTGACATGAAGGGAAAAGTACTCCCAGGTGGCTGGCTGGTGGCTAATCACTACTGCCATTCATGAATTGAACTGTGGTGTATGAAATCTGAATGTTGGATGCCATTAATTCAAGTTCATCATCAGCTAAGGTCTCCCAGTTCCACTTCACACTGTAAAAACTTGCTATTTGTTATGTAATAGTCATACAAATAACGCATCATGCAAATGTAAGACCTATCTGTATACTTTAATCTGCAGGAGATGATTGTCATTTTAATTTTGAATAACTGATTCCAGAAAGGGATTTAATGCAATTTAGCAAGACTACCTTAAACTTGTACCTTTAGCTAATTTGAATGAATTATCCTAATTGTTCCTGGGTCGACAAATTCTTTGTCAGCACAAGCGTCCTGCTCAGTCCTTTTCACTCTTTCTGCTATAATTCCTTTTGGTGTGATATCTACAACCCTTTGTTGCATAGATGTAGGTGTTATGCAGTCAAAGCCTCTGCCCCAGTTGTGGTATATAGAAAAGTATTTTAAGGAAAGCAGTGCTGACTTTGGATTGCCTTAACACATAATGAGGTAGGACTGCAGAACTTCAGACCTGACGGATGAGCAGTTCACACAGCTATACAGCCAGAGCAGTCATCTCATCAACCATCATTCTTTATCAATCAGAATCCTTAATAACGTAATATAAAACAATATATTGCAGCAAAATTTGGCTCAAGGAGGAAATTACTATTAACTGATGTAGAACAAAATTTAGGTTAAGACTTTTGAATTCAGAGAAACTGAATTCCATGTGTTGTAACTAAATCCTCAGATAGCCTCGATTCTACTTTTTTTGCATTGACTACAGGCTAAGAACCAAGAAGGCAATCTCTACCAGCTACACACAAAAGCACACAAGCCTGCTCAAGCAATGCTGTTGCTCCCTCTACGCTTCCAACACTCCGACATGATAAAAAAGGTATGCATAATGAACTGTATAGTATTATACATGTATATTTAAAGGCCAACCAATAGTAGTCATAACTTATGCAGTTTTTAAAACACTCTGTACCAGGAAATTATTCACAAGACACTTTACCTTGAGCTGCAATCATTATCTCCTTGACCCTCCTGTACTGGCTTAGCAGTAGTGTTAACTCCTCTATTCGACGGTCCTATGAAAAGCATTAAATGAAATTTAGTTGCATATTTTCTGCCCCAAATAACACAAGGAACCATACATAGAGTTACTGAAAAAGCTATCAAGAGATATTCCCTTCAGGAAGAGTATTTTATTTTGCAACGTTACTGAAAGTAACAGCTCTGTATTGAATATTCATGAGGCTATGGGTAAACCATCTGACAACTAATTTAAACACTACATTATCCAAACAAATGACCCTTCTTTCCCTGTAAGTATATCCAGATATTAGGTCATAAACAACAACACTTTATGTTCCCTTCAAATGCTAAAGTCTTATGCAAACTTGGAACAGTCTTGGAAAGAGATGACGCTACATCTTTTATTTTCTAGAAGTAAATTCTAGCTTTGTTAGTGCTTGAGAACTAGATGCTGTTACGAGTCTCACTGATGTTCTTCAGAATTAACATTGCTCTGTCCATATCCCCCATTTAATGATGGAAGTTTTTAGGGATGTATATTATTGTCTAATTGATCATATATGAACATGTCACCATAAAAGAAAAAACGTATTGCTTGGTTTACTATCATAAAACAAGAATTACAATTTCCTCAAGAATTAAGCAGGGGAAAAATACTCTAAAAATGAGGTACACTTTATGTAATAAGTCAGTGGTATCTGAAGGCCTTGAAATTGAGTTGCCAAATTAACAGACAAACGGCATAGAGGTTATGAGAAACCAAAACCATATTTACTATTTCAGTGGGTTTAGTTTTCCTTCCCCTACCTTTTATTACTCCCCACACCTTTTCTGTTGTTGTTTGTGTGCTTTTAAACTCTCGTCCCTTATTTTAAACCTGACCACATTTCCTTAAAAGATTTTACTTTCTTTTTATATCATAATCTGAACTGGGCATATCATTGCAGTTCAGATCAAGTTTGGAAGACTAAGAGCTACCTGAGATAAGCAAACCTTAGAGCCTTCCAGTAGCAGAAAGCCTTAGAGCCTTTCTTGCTCTAGCAGAGAAGAAGAGATTCTGCTCATTACAGCCTTTGCTTTCTGCTCTTCTCAGCAATGCCATGTACCAAACAAGTTCTGCAACAGGTTAGCAAGGTCAGCCATGCTTGCTACTTAAAAATCAACCTTCTGACACAGTCTCTCGGGATAATCCAAAAACTGGGGCACTATCACACTTACGGAAAGCAAGTTATTCAGCTCTTTACAGAGATTCAAAACCATAATTTCAGTTTTGTTACATAGAGGGAAGATTATTTTCTCACCTTTTCTTCATTTGCAGCCAATAACGATTCCATTCCTATCTTCAACCGTTGTACTTCTTGATCTAAAAATGTTTTTAAAATGTTATGAGAAAAATACTTTCTAAATTTAATCTAAATGGTATCTGTTTTGCAACTCACCCTATGTCCTTACAAGTAACCCAAACCACGTAAATTACTTTTAATTTAAAGCTTTTGAAAAGCTAAAATATTAAAAGCATCCCAGAACATAAACATGCTGGGTTTGCTTGTAACAGTCTACACAATGCTATTTCATATTCCAAAATTCATGTAATAAAAAATATAAGAATATTATATTAATATAAGAAACAATGAAACTTGTTTTGCAAAAGTGAGAGGGTGTTTGCTGTTCTGTATTTATGGAAATAAAATTAAACATGACTGAAAATTAATTATGTTCCATGTTGGAAAAGAGTCTCCAGTTTATGAGAAGCAGTTCAAGAGCCTTCTTTGAGACTTGAAAAATAACAAGAATGATTTTCATATTCTCTAATAAGGAAAATTTGTAAATATTTTTTCTTTGAACATCTCAGTGTAAATAACTGAGTTAAAATGTTCATCAAGAACTAATACAGAATTGCCTTACATAAGACAGCAGTACAATATAGATTCAGAGGTTATTAAAAATGTTGTAATCAAAGCAACTTAAAACTGACAAGGTTGCTAATGATGTCATCCATCATCACATCTTTGCTGGACCACAGCCTTCGTTTTTTCTCTACATGATACTCTTATCAAGTCCTTCAGTTCCAACCTGTTCTGAAAGAACTACAGACGGTGGAGATAGAAATGCTTTGACATTAGAACAGACCCATTTGTTTCACAGAGGACTATGAAAAACAGACGTGGAAGGCATGATGTCAGACTGAGGAAAGAATCAACAGTGTAAAAGAACATTTTAAGTGTCCTACAACTAAATGTTGGGTATAAAACGTGCTCAACCATTTTCAAGAACTGTAGTTGTTTTCTCTGCTAGCGATTCTGAAAAATATGCACTTTGTAATGACTACATTTTAGGACACGTAAAGGAACTTTGCAAACATTTCTCTTTCAAAAGGAACACTTAATAACACAAGACATGCACAGACACAGCCAAATCAAAAACTGAAGCCAGCAGACAGTGGGCAAGCAATTGGAAAATGTTTAATAAGCCATTACAAATCACAGTACTAGTCATTTCAGTTCATAAACACTAGACTTCAAAAAGACCTGGTGTCGAGGTATTGCTAAATACACAAAGTGAACTTGACTTAGAGTATTTATAAGAACATGAAATATGGAAACAGATTTTTATTGACTGATTTTTTTTTAATTTACTGCTCTGATTAAAAAAAAAATACTCAAATGCTTTCCTTTGAGGAAGAAGGCTTTCAACTGAAGCCATCTTTCCAGGTATTGTAAAAAGAGGTAAAGGTGAAGTGTTGGCTCTGTTAACCTTGACAATGTCAGTTTGAAGTCCCAACTATCTGATTAGTGAGCCTTTGATTTATTTTCTGAAGTGAAATCTTACTGAATAGGGCAAGTAGCTGTCTGCTTGCAGCAAGCAATGAAAGCAATTTCTCATGTGTATTACAATTAGACCGTCAAATGTAAACAAAGATTGAATTACTGCTGCAGAATGCATTTGAGTTATCATTTGTGTGGAAGGAACAGTGAGATAAAGCCACAAGTGAATTGCAGGGCTTACGTTTTTCTTTTATCCTTCTCCTATAAACTTCCTCTATGGTGGTAAATGGTGGGAGTCAAATAAAATACATAAAAAAAGCACAGATTAGATCAAGTTTGCACTTTAATTAGAATTTGCATTCCAGTATACTAGAAAGAACATTATTTTTCTACTTTATTTGAGAAGACTACCTGAAAATCTGATGTATCATTACTGTTTGTTTCAAAAGCATTATTACTGCTGCATACTCTTTCTTTTCAAATACAGTCTAAGTGTTTTCCTTAAGGGTAGCATAAAAAAATCTGTACAGCGTTTGACTCTTCTCCCAAGAAGAGTCCAAGGAGAACTGCACCCATCTTCAGCATGAACCAGTCGAGACGCACTGCTCTGAAGAGCAAGGAAGAAGCTGAAAGGCGCTGAGCTCTCAACTTGTTGGCATACAGCTACCTGTCCCCTGAAATATCACTGCTTATCTGAGAACCTCATGGAAAAATACAACATTCTATTAGAAGGAGGGTTTGTCTACAAAACACTGCTGTTAGAGAAAGTAACTTCTAGTTAGACATGCAGTACTTCACATGCACAAACTCTGCAAGTGAATAAAATCAGCGCTAGGTACATGTTAAGGTTTCACAGGACTGCCACTGCTTCAGAATGACCTACAGTCAAATATACAGACTGTCCTCTTCCAGACAAGAGGCATCTACAGTAATTCCCGTAAGGAGACTCTTGGTGAGCACTAAGAAGGAGGTAGCACAAACCGTCTGAAGTCACCTCTCAAACAAATGCACTATTTGTAACCATTAGGTAACATCCACAAGAAAAGTTAGCGCAGCTATCCGATACGCTGCGGTAAACTGCACACAGATAGACCTGCGCTGAGGGTCAGTGTTGTGGAGGAAAATGTTCACTATCATCATAATGCCCACATCTGACAGAAGCTCTAGGGAGTCGATATTTCAGAGAACTGCGGCATCACTGGTTGAGACCAAAGGGAAAGCAAACTGATTTATCTGTTATTCACCTCTATCAAGTATGCAGGCTTAAAACAGAAATCTGTGATACAGTCCTGAACCAAGGAAAGATGTGCATTAACAAACGTTTTAGGATGTTAAATCATTTCAACATTATTCTTAGCTACTATTGGGACTTTTTTCTTTAAAAATGGCTACTTTCAAGATTTTTCAAAGCCATTTTGAAGGTATACATGAAAATACATATTCCTACTAAGCAAGAACAGCTCTCTGAAATTATAAATAGAATCCCAGTAGAGAAACTTCCAGTAGAATTCCACTCCTCTTACCTCTTTCTGCAACTTCGCTATGTGATGAGGTCCTAGATAGCTGACACTGTAAGCGTTCTATTTCTGCATCTTTGAGAGCTAATTGCTCCTGAAGCTGGGCTATCTCAGCCTGAAACAGAGCAAAACAAATTCAGAATGACATCATCATGGGTTCTCTGTGATTTTTCCCATGAACTAGAGGATTTCTAAACCTAACACTACTTTGGATTAAGTCCTTTTCCCAGTTTGGGATGTTTCATAAACCCTATCCAACCTTATGCATTTCATGGTGTTCCTATGCAATTCCTTTTACAGAAGCTCAATTTTAAAATACACTTGGCTCTCAGAGAAGAGAGGCTTGTGAGAAGGGTAAGATTTCCAAGGATTCATGCACGTAAAGAAACTACGACACTACGAAAAAGCTTTCAATGCTACAACACTGATCATACAATATTGACTGCTATAGAGCAACTCCTGAGTTCTGCATGAAGACCACTATAAGACAGCCTTTTTTTTTTTTTTTTAAATATATTGTTTTTTATCCTAGTTACTACTTAATATAACTTGGGAAAAGTGATTCCTCAGCTTGAAATACTGTGACTCATCTCTTTTTCCTATTTGTGATAAAAACTGTCAACAGCATCCGTAACTACAGCAGTAACTTAGTTAAGATTTTCTTCAGCAGCCTTAAATCCTTTATATCAAATCATTGCATTTCCACCAGTGAAAGCATGGCAAACTTGCTCCTAGTTTAAAGAAAATAATTAAAATTCACTAGTGTGTGACTAGTCTCTCAAAATATTAAAATAAAGGGGGAAAAATGCAAGACACCAGAGAGAGTAAAATATAGACTAAAAGATAGACTAATATGGACTACAGAAACTTTTTTTTAAACCAAGAAGCAGGCAGCTGGATGGCAGCAAGAATTCACCACAGTGCCTGCAATCCCTCGTGGAACAGAAGAATCTGCCTTGTTGCATCAGGAGGGGCTCCTACACTTTCCAGTGACTAACATGCTTTTTATATCCAGTCATGGAAATACTCCAATTCCTCATCTAAGAAGCTGGATCAACAGGAAGACAAAGCTGCAGACCTCTTAATACCAGATTTGGATGCGCCTCTGCTCGTCTATTTGATCTCACATCAAGTTCTCTTAAACACTCCCCTTTCTTTTACATTTTTAATTCCTGCCATCTCTGCAATTATTTTTCTTCTTCCTCCCTCTTTTCCCCACACTTTTATTTTCCTTCCTAGTTCTGTAACTTCTCTCACTCAATAAGCGTTACTATTGCTTGTTATTTTCGCTCTGCTTCTATCTGTAATCTTCCTGTGTCTTGGCAGCTGACCACACGCTGCTTAACAAAATATTTTCCTCAAGGCTGTTCACTGCTGCCACGTCAGAGGAGACATTTTCATGGATATAGGAGCTTTTAACTTCATAAATAAATAATAATTAATATTATTGCAGCGAAATGTCAATATTCATCTAAGAATTCTCAAAAGAAAGAAATGCTAATACAGAAAACAGCCACCTGTCATTTCTGGATCAAGCTTTCAACTCTTACCATCACAGCTCAGTTTAATAATTTAACATGTTTTTCCAAGGTACCACCACAACTCAGAAAAATCAATCATTCATACAAAAAGCGATTATAGCACTGCACATACAAAAGGTGACGTGACGACAGAACAAAAGTGTTCCTTTGATCTAGAAAAAGGCTACAAATCCAAACTAGAACTAAAGTGTAACTGTTTAACAATGAGTGTTCAACCAGAAAAAGAGACTTGTCACCAATACACAAAGCAGGTGTCTTCCCAGTACAAAATGCCTTTTTTTTTTTTAATAAGAAATACAAAAATATAGGAGATTGAAAATTGGAGGGAGCAAGAGGCACAAAAAAGCTAGAAAAACCGTACTCCAAAATACTTAATATTAGACAGTTCAAGGAAACCTGGTTTTATAGTAGGCATTGACACTGTAACAGAAGTAAATAATGATCATAAGTAAGTGTTTATCCCTTTCTAGCTGAAAGAAGTCTGTCATTAGCAAGTGCTAAGCATCTCCTTACTTTAGTTGCTTTTAATTTCCACTCATATTGATTTCTTTCATTTTCCAGTTCTTCCACTTTAATTTTGAGGTGTCTGAGTTCCTGTAGCAAACCCTGCAAAGGAAAAACAGGTAACTATAAGATTACTCAGTTAGATACTAATTTTCCATGGTTATGAATTAAAGATCATGCATTAACCATGTAGTAATGAACACTGAACCATCATATAAAAAAGCTGTAGTTTAACCAGGTAACAACTATTTTAAACTAAGAGATTATTCCAAGGAACAGTTTCTCAAATTCTCTATCAGAACTTATGAGCAGTTTTCTTGGTCCTATTAAGGAAGACAGCTGACCTGGGGAAGTCTAAGTGAAAACGAGCCAAAAAAATCCACAACTACAGTCTCATTCAGCATTAACTATTGTTTTTCGCTTGTTTGCTTTTGCTGCCATCTCAGAGAGCAAGCAGAAACATGTGAAGGGCTGACATGAGTAACTTTCATTAAAGCTACAATCCTCCCCCCAAAGAAGCACTTAAGCTACTTACCAAGAAAAGCAACTCAGACTACATTATGCTTATTTTTTGGCACTGAATGCCACAGACACACAGTTGAATATGACTATCAGTATACTACTTTCAGCATGGATGTTTGCAGCTTGGCAAACAGGATTGCTGCAGACTGGAATTGCAGCAAATTCTTGTCTATTTCTCTGAAAAAGAGACAACCGTTTCTCCCCTTCCTTCAACCATATCTTAATGTTCACTCTTGAGGACAACATTATTAATTTATTGACAGAACTCTGATGAGACCAGTGAGTAGGAGAATGGAAAAATTTGAAGCAAAGCCGTTTCAGAGTCTGGTATACTATATACATTACACAACCATAGTAGTATCTTACTAATGCTCATTGTGAATATTTAAGGTGGACTTTTTCAGTCAGACCAATGTCATTCAACCTTCAATTTAAGCAGTTTATGCACAATAGCTTTTGTTTTGACATGTGGTGTGGCTTTGACCAAATACAACCAGGATCTATATGGTAAAATCAGAAACGCTTTTCTCTTAACTACTGATGTCAGAATCAACAAAAATGTGTCAGATTTACTATTTTACAGGCACAAGGAGATTGTTTTTATAGGATATACTTCAGATAGACTTACCTGAATCTTCATTTTATACCTGCGTTAAGCTTTCAGATATTCGGAAATGAATAATCATCAGTGTTCAGAGGACTGGTTAGAGTGGCATTATTGTGAGGAAAATTAACAAACTATCAAACCATGCTACCATGCTGCATAGCAAACAAATCTCAATGAGGGGAAAAATAGAAGAAGGCAGAGAAGGGAGAAAAACAAACCAACCAACAAAACCACACCAGTAGCACAGACGTACAAGTAAGATGCAGATAGTGTAAAACCTGAGAGAGGTGATGGTTCTTACGGATATCCTGCTTCAGTAGATAAGAGTGCAATGATGACCAAATTTGTCCTAGTGACTGAGTAGAAGATGAGGGAGCAAGGTGTCTGGGGTTTTTTGGGGGGTTTGTTTTTGGTAATTTTGACAATCACCTCTCTCACTCCTACTCGTGAGAGTCACAAAGATTAATGCCACTAATTCACAACATATCCCCGGTTAGCACAATTTAGTTTCTGCAAAAGAAGAGAAGAGGCAATACACAGGCTGCTGCTGCAGTGTACTTCGCGTACATCACACTGAGAACAATTCTTCTGGCTGAGATTCTCTACCACTGCTCTTGGGCTAGATTGAGGACCATTAGGTGTCACACTGGATTTCCTATCTTGAGATTTTCTTTCTTGAATTCTACTATTAATTTCCAGCTGCAGTTTACACATCTGCTCCTGTAGCTCACTTATCAGGTTCACTACTGACTGAAAACATAGGAAGAAAAAAAAAAAGGCAGGTGAGAAAAAAATCCAGACAATGTGCAAAGAAGGTATTCGTACTGCTGCAGCACGGAGAAATACAGAAAGCATATCAGAGGCAACCTTAAAAAATGGACAGTGTGTTCCCTTTTTGGTAAAACATATGTGAATGGGTATAAATCTGGACTTTGTGTAGAGCTACAGATTAAACAGAACAGAATCTAAGTTCTGGACAAATTCATGACTTCTCAGTTTGTTCAAATGAACTAAATTTGATGAGATTAATCCGTCTTCCACAGAAGTAAAAAAGGTTTTAATGGACAAAAGAACAAAAGGCAAAGTATATATATACATATTTTTATTCTTGATTATCATACATAAAAGTCTTCCTGTAATCCCAACTCTGCTGACTCAGTAACCTCAAAGCTGCTCAGTGCCAGAGCATAAACTGCAAGAACAGGACACTGCTTCAACCAGGTAAGTATTTAATACATTCAATCTCAAACTGCATCAGCAACCACAGACAACTCCAAATATTCACAAAGATCCTCTTTCAAAAGCCTACATATAAGTTAGCTGCAATAAATTTACATCCATTAAGTATTTTTGAAGGGCACTGTGCTTTAAATGAAATTCAGAACAGGAGCTGCATTTATTTCCCTTCATGCACGTCAGTCTGAGTCGGGCTCACAACGTTTGATGCTCATCTTTTCTCATCCAACAAATCTTTTACACACATAAATGAGGATTAGCTCCTAAAAAACCTGACAAGTTTAGAAAGAGTACTTGGCCCCAGCACACCAGCTCTCTTGCGTCCAGTCCTTTATAGGCTGAGATGCTCTGCCAGGGCTGTTCAGTTAAGAAAAAGATAGCTTCTTTCATGTCAGCACACCTAGGCAAAACTACATCCCTCGTATGTCCAGGACTACCACCACTCTGCAGCAGCACAGGACGCTGGTGAGGAGCGTGTCCCTACAGCTACTTCATCCTCTTATTAGAGTGCTGCAAAGCAGAACACTCATCATACTTGCCTCATGGATAACTTAAAAGCTATCCACAAGCCTTCCATCTTCCATGCTTTGATTTTGTTTCTCTTCTGTCATCATCTCCAAGATTAGATACCTCACTGAGGAGTGCCAAGTGGAGAGCAGAGTCCTCGGGATACAGGTCTATCTCCTTTGCTTTCTTCTAAGCACCAGGATGGCAGTCTGTGCTTGACTTTGTCAGAAAACACCGTTAAACCATACGTTAAACCACTGGTCAAACAAGCTGCACAGACTGGAAATTGCTCTGGTTGTAGCACAGTGAGAGAGTTCAGAACCACTACCGCTGCTGCTACTCTTCTGCCTCACATTCACAAAGGCAATGGGAAACACTCTGCATCCAAACAGACTTCCTTCAGTGAACACCTGACACTAGACAAATTGCAGAAATCTATATCCCAGTGAAGATTTACTTAGGCTTTTAGGAGAAGAAAAGATGAACTCCAGAGGCAATGTACGTCTTACAGTTGTTTCCAGTTTCAAGGTGAGAAAGTCATCTCCTTTTTTGAGATTGTTTCACTGCACGATAAATTAAGATTAAAAAATTGATCTTAAATTTGATTCAGTTGAGGCAGCGCAATAAACTCCACAGAGCTGTGCTCTGTCAAAGACCAGAACAAATTAGTTGGCTCGCTGACTCAAACTTCTCTGAAATGGCAAGTAATTGTGCACTAGGTATTTAATTCAGAAGTGTCCACACGGCAGCCACAACACACTTTCCAGCAGCGTATAGCAAACTTCAGATCCTCAGCACAAAATAAACAAAACCCACAAAACTTATCATATGACAGAAAATAAAAAAAATAGGAGAGAGTAAGGGCTGTAAGCAAGTTGAAATGGGCACTTATTCCTGCAGCCTCTTGATAGTGATAGAAGGTCTCTTTTGTCCATGTTTGGGTAAGGCAAGCACCCAGGCTGCAGCTAATCACTTGATTGTGTTGCTCTCTCATGCTTTGCCAACATGGAGGAAATGTATTTCTAAGATTTCTAAGGCTCCTCAGGTAAGAGAGAAGTTACACAAATGCCCTCAGGTGGGATCTCAAAAACCTTTACAGCATCATGGCAGCAAACAAGAGAATATTATTCCACACAAAGAGAGTTAAAGCGACAAAGGCAGGAGTGAGTCCATCCATTTACAAGTAGCCATTCTCCCAGCTCCCGTGTTATATGTATAACTAAATGCCATTATAAATTTAGCATGTGCTTTTGAAGAGCCAAAGACAAGTGGCATTCAGTCTGAAATTAATACCTTCAAGAGCCAGATACTCAACAAACTCTTTGCTGCTAACTATAACTAAAACGAAACCACAGCTGCATAAGATAAACTGAAATGAATCTGACTGATTAAGACTCATTCATATTTAGAAAAATATCTTAATTTGCTTTGTTTCTCCTCAAGCCAACCAGAAAAATAATTATACGGATAAATGCTGTGTGACTGGAAACAGCTGCTGTGAAATGAGCTGACACAAAATTAAGAGTACAAAGGAAATATGTTTTAGCTGACTTGTTCTGCAATTTCACATCTTGTTTTGAACTTTTATTAACCCGCTATTATACTTAGAAATGGCAGAGTCAACCATGAATTATAATTAACAGGCATCTTAAAATAGTTTAACTACAAGATGCCTCTGTAACACGTGCTAGGGTGAAAATGGAGCACCATTCTGATAGTAAGATAACTATGAAATCACTGTTTGGCTCACCTCTGTCAATCCTAATCTTAGTCTTGAAAGCAGCAATCGGCCAACTGCAGCCTAAGAGAAAGGCTCTGTCACCCACAACTTTGTTCCACTGGTGCAAAAATATTAACTGCAATTTCATTTGACATATTAGACACTGTAAGAGCCTGCTGAAGTAGCCACAGCATTCAGAGATACAATTACAGCAAGATTAATTTCATTCAGACACTGTCAGTTTGGAGAACAGTGCAACCCAAGAAATTAGGTTACCACAACACCATTCCATATGCATAAACAAGACCAAACTACAGGTAGGCTCTTTGCCTACTTAAGAGTAGATTACTCACTTGAAAGTCATAGCCAGGCAGTGAAGGCTCGGAATTTGAAATGACACTAAAAGTTATCATCAAATGTAAGCAGCATTTGCAGTCCAATAGTATAAAGAAAAGATAATAATGTTTCACTGTGATGTTTGAAACCATGTTCGTACTGACAATTAACAAAATTTACAGTAAAGGGGGCTGAAGGAGACAGTTAAAAAAAGCATTAGAACTCAAGTAAGCATTCAGTTGAATCCCGTTTATCTTGACAAATTGGATTAACATTTATTCGTGGCAATCTGAAATGAATATATAAACAGGCTCAACGAGCAAACTGAAAATGCTTTTTATTTCTTACAGTTTTAGTTACAAGACTCATTTTCCTTGCTTTCTATACGTAGGCTTGCAACTTTCAACAGGCCAGAAATCTAATCACATCTTGGGGCAATCAATAATTCACAGCATACTTAACACAATGATTCTCAACTTTTCCATCAGATTAGGATCCTTTTCCACCTCAAGAGAGCATTTCCTATCAGTTAGCAATACAACAAAGGCCTCCAGACCAATAGCCCTCAACTTTCCCATCCCAGCAGGCCACGCATCCTGTTGCAGTAGCAGAAGAATTTCACGGGTCACAGCCTCACCTTGATCACAGTCCCAGACCGACTCAGTGCTTAGAAGTGCTGTCAATGCAAATGCACTCAAAAGCTTTGTTGCATGCCAGCAGTAAGGCTGACTGTGGATGCCCTGAATTAAGAACAGCTTCTTCCTGGTATTCGACATTTAATGGGAAGCACTGAAGGCCTCTCAGGAAGATCGCAGCTGGGAACAGGCTCCTACCTGTAGCAATTACGTGTTCCACGGATCTGTTTAGATTTTCAAGAAGTATGACTGCTCAGGCCTTCTGTACACAGGACACTGATAGTTGTGGGTGAAAGAGCACAAGAAGACTACGGATAGAAAAACAGCAGCTGGTGCCTCTCTGGCTTCCCAACTCTGCCAGAAAATGCTCTCTCTAAGCAATCTTTTAATCTCTAAAGAAAACTTCAGAGGACAACTAAGTCAAAAAACAAACACACCCCAAACTTATGATGTCACTGCAGGTAAATTACTTAGACATATTTATCAGATACTCTACTATCAACATTATGGAGAGCAAACTGTTTTCTAACACTGCCTGTAGTTTGATTTCTTCTAAGACAACACGGAACAAAGTCTTTTTTGAGTTAATAAAGTATAAATCTTGGCCAAGGCACAGCCCTATTAATCCTCTCCTGCCTGGTAATCCTACCAGGCTATGTGTTCTCCTTCCAGGAGATGGCACTTCATCTGAATTACTGTCTTCCATAATCCCTTTCCAGCTCCCACCTGCTGCTCACTACACAGAGGTTTCTATGGAACGGTGCTCCATAAAACAAATAGACGCTCATTTTATTCCTTATTTCATGCTCTCTTCCTTAACTAACACAGTGAAAAATAAAGCTGCTTTGATATCCAGAACTTTCCAGTTCTGAAGGGGAAAAAAGATTTGAATTTCCTCCAGTGCAAGTGATCCTCCCCCCCCCACACTAGATATTTCTTATGTAAACACAAGGGAAGGGGATGATTTGAGGAAAATACCCTGCTCCTTGCCTGTCCCTCCCAACCACCATGAATGCATTAAAATTACTGAGGGCCTCTGCATACAAGCATCTGTAGCATCCCTGATACTGCTAAACTTACAGTCTTGCTCTGTCACAGAAAACATGGAAATAGGCTCAATAGGCTTCAAGCAGCCATGCCAGTCTAGCTCCTGTGGAAAGGAAAGAGTTAAGTGAAAAAAAAACAGAATGCTGCTGGAATGGACTTTGTGTCTTGATTAAAGCCAAACAGCAAGCTTTGAAACATAATGAGAGAGAGGAAAAGAAACCACATCCCAAAAATGCATAATGATATTCCTCGCTGAATTCACAAGGCTAAGAGTACAGATCGCGCTCTAAGTACAGGAGGTCCCACTGCATGCCATTTTCAGCTGAAAAACTCAGATGTGAGACCAGAGACACGTGACAGAAAAAAAAGGAAAAAGAAAACAAGCTGAAGAAAGAAGCTCACCTCAGCTTTGTTCTGTTTCTCTTCATATTCACTCTGTTCCTTTTCCATACCAACCAGCTTAATCTTCAAGTCTGAAACTTCAGCCATTAAATCTAATTTCTGAGTCTCCAGTGATGTTCGACTTAGCAGCTCCTGAAAGCGAAGCAGAATTTTTTCCCAAGTTATTTTTATTTCAACAGTGACAGAACGCTACGTGATTTGCTGGCAAACTCATAGGTCTCTACCCCTTTGTTTACACTTTCAATACAAAAGCAAAATTATTCTCCTCTTCAAAAGCCACATTTACTACTACTTTACCATGCAAAAGGTACTTAATGCTGCAATGTAGAAATGATGCAATCATTTACCGCAGGTAGAAAAAGTAGCTAAAAGAGCACAGAGTGATCAGCTAATTCACATGAAAGCAAATCTCTCTCTCCCTCTCCACATGTTGTGTATACTTTGAACTGTTTGAACTGCATGTTTCTCAAACTCTGCAGTTATTTTCACCTACATGTTCCCCCGTGTTAATCACTAAACCACTGTCCTCCTCCTCACTTCTACACAATGTCTGGCACAGAGTCAATCCCTGTGCAAGACATGAAATCAGAAACCAGTACTAAGGTTGAACGAACACAATGCTACAAAATGCCATAAACACCTTCAGATGACACATTTCAGAACAATTGACTACTTTCTAAAATACTCATCAGACTAAGCCACGTTTTAGTATTATAATGCAAAGTTTTACAACATTTTATCACGTGTTATTCCGTACAGGATGTATTGAAGCATGAGCACTGAGCCAAAACAGAGTAACAATGGTAAACAACATTTCTACTGTCATGTGGCACTCGGTAACTTTGCAAGAATACTAACTTTGGAGGAAATGGTACTGAATGAGAAATGGTGTGACAGAAGTGGAAGCTAAAAGCAATGTCTAAACTGAGTAACACCATAAACTAGAAAACTGCTGGCAACGCTTCTGTGTCCTGAGTTCATTTTTCAGATTGCAGAAATAGGCGTACTTTGGAGAGACAAAATCACTGCGTTTGGACAATACTCCACATTCACCTTCATTGCACCTTTCAGTTTCCAAGAAAGCCAAAATCAAAAATCTTACAAAATTTACCAACATACTATCCAAAATTGCCTCTCTTGGCCTCTAATTTCAAAATGAGAAATCCATTCAGAACTTTAAGTCTTACTGAACATTCAATATCTAACTTTCCAAGTGCCTAACTCTTTTTATGTGAAAGATCTTAGGTTTCAAAAGAGAGGCAGGTTGCTCCAAAAGCCACAGAACGCGGCTTGTCCTTCACATTACCATCGCCATTGCTCAAATGCACCATCCACCGCCTCACTGTGCCAACATCCATTGTTTCGTCTCCAGAAACGTTCAGCAAGTGTTGATGAACATCAGTGAGTGCCATTTTTTCCTGCATAGAGGAATTCAGTGACACACCTTTGCTCCATCCTCACTTCCATGTCAGATGCCATTTTGTCCGACTTCCCCCCTGCTGCCATCTGCCACACAGCAACAGTGCGTAATGGGATACTGGCGGGAAGATTCAACCTCTACTGTCATCCCTCCAACATCTGCCTCTGATGTCATGAGCCAACATAATAAAATAGGAGGCATTTTTGGAGCCGTCTTGATATATACTGGATTTTAGCTTGTTTTGTATTTTTAATTTGATGGTAATTCATAACTCACATTTGTGTTTTGGTCCTATGAAGTGTACTGAGGAATTACAGCAGATTCTGCTTTGGATTACACAGAAAGTGACTTAGAGTTTGCATAGTTATTCTGGACCTATACTGATGTTACTGAGAGTTCAGGAACTGCCCTTTTGATCGGTACCCTTTCCTCATACCTTCCTTTTACACAAGCTGTATGACATGTTGTATGCTACAGTTTGGAGCCAAGGAAGCCACAAACATTATTTTTCAACTGATGCAGTTAACATTCACTTGGAACCCAAATCTGCTTCACATGTAAATTGTTTTAGTCTGCTGGGGAATACTGCCCAAATTAGAAATGGCACTAAACTTGCAACAGCATTGCAACACCAGTTATCTAAGCCACCCACTATTCCCAGTGTCATGCCCACTCCTGCTGACACTGACAATGGTACTTGTGTGTGGATGGGAAAATAAACAAATATAGCCTTTTTTTTTTTTTGACCTTGAACAGGATATGTTAAGTAATAATCAAGAAAAGATCATTCACTTCTAAGAAGCAGTCACCTAGTGAAATCCCAGCGCTAGCTAGTTTCTACAAATATGATTACAAACACAGTTATAAAAAAACAAAACCCCTCAATATTCCAGAAATGAAGGACTCCATCTCCACTAACTCGAACAAATTCCAGAGGATTATTCCAGCCCAGACTGGAACAGGCCCTGTACAGCTGGTAACACAGAAGCCTTCTAGAGATTAACATACAGCTATAAATGAGAACCTGGGTATGAAAATAGGGCCACTCAGCATCAAACAGGCTCTATTCACTCTTGAACTGAAACAACATTTAGATTTTTTTTTCTTTGACATTGACGTGGCGTACGGTGATGCAAGGGGAAGATTTCTTAATAAGGCAAGGAGACAGCACCCATCTAGACATCTTTAACAATAGAGCTATCCTTTGAGCGTACTGTCTGGTATTACTGCTTAGTTTTTCAAAAGACTCCTAAATGAAACTTGTTTCTGCAACAGAGGCTAATACCTCAGTCCTCTCCTGAGTTCTGTAGCTCCATGTGAATGTTAAGGTGTTACCTGGTATGACTGAGCATGAAGGCAGCTGGGATTTTTTTTTTTTTTAAACTCAAAATCTTACAGTTTGTTCTGAAGATGGAAGATTGGATCCTCATCCCGTGTAAACTGGCATAGATCTCTGGCCTTAAAATAGACAAAATAGCTAACTATCCCTGGTTTGTTTTCAATGGATCTACACTAATTTAAAACAGCTGACAATTTTATCTTGCATCTAGAGGGCCTAACTTTTGCTTTGAAAGAAAGTGCCATTTTAAGTAAATGTCCCCTCTTGAAATGGATATAACATCTGGAAGCAATTATTTTCCTCTTCAAGCAGATGCTCACAGAGAACAACTCATTAGAGAATGTGACCCATTTTGCTACAGAGAAATTATAGTGTATTTCAGTGGTATGATGCAACACGAAGCCAGCCAGAATAAATATGCAATTGTAAGAAAAGAAAATACGAATTTCTGTTATTGGTTTTAAAGCAAAAAAAGGTAACATAAGAGAGGGAAAATGGTAATTTGGGCTCTAGTAGCTTTAGGAGGATCTTAAAGATCTTAAATACAGAACAGAAATAGGACATATACTATGAAACATTAACGTGCTTATTATACTTACTTGTTTTTCATTTAATAAGTACAATAGGTATAACTTATTTTCCTGAAGTTCTTTTTTTGAAAGATCAACGTTAAAAATTAAGGAAAAAAAACTATTTTGAGTAGAATAGTTACAAAGATGAGTTTTGCAGAATCTGCAATCTGCGTATATCAGACAGATCAATGGACACCAAACTAGTTCCAAACACAACTGTATTTTTAAAAGTATATAGTGTGAATTTTAAACTATTTAGTCACGCTTTACAATATTCTCAGTGAAACTGAAGCATGCAGTGTGTCTCACTTTCAGATTTTGTTGGCTTGGAAATGCATATTTCTTATAAAGCTGCTTATAAAATTTAACATGACAGAAAATAGCTTAGAAAGAAGCACCACTGTTCTGGGTTGTCTGTTTCAAGCACAGTAAATTACAGGATATTCAGCAGACTACAAAACAGAAGAAAAAGATCGTGCTATACACCGATTTAGAAATCATAAATAAGATTTTAGGCAAGTAGACAAAAAACACTCAAGAATCTCATTTTGCACTTGTACAAAATACAACACTCAAAAATTTCTTAGTTCTCATATTCATTAAAGCAGCTGAGAGAGAGAGAGGCAGACCCACCTACCTGGTAAGCAAAATTCAGCAAGAACCACTGGAAGTGAAGACTGCACTTTTTAAGTGCTGTGTCTCAGCTGTGGTGGAAATAAGATATTTGTTTAACTGAAAACACAGCTGACAGCAACGTACATGTGTAATCTCCATGAAATGGTGCAAGTCAGTAGCCGAGAGTAAATTACAGCCCTCCAGTTCATCATTTGTCTGTTATATAGTTAAGCAACAGAAAAAACTACCCCGGGCACTGACAATTGGAACGGTCCTTTGCATACATCTGACAAGCAGATGTGCCTGTAACAGTTAAACAGCAAAGCGGTGTACTGCTCACCTGTATAGATAAGCTGCACTTGGGAGCACGCTCTAAAGATCTCAAGCCTTATAACCAGAGCAGCGCAGAGCACATTTCTAACCCTGAAACACTAAGCCAGCAGCTGGCAAGAAGTTACTGCATGTTATAAACAAGTGCTGAAATTCATTTAAGATCAGATAACTCAGGCAATTGAAAGCTGAAGGAATGAACCTTGCCAGCCAGCAAAGTTCCTGAGAAGCAAACAGATATGTACCAGATTTGTACTGTGCAAAAAGATAGGATTCTTGCTTCTTTGAGTACAAGACAACAGTAAAACCAGAACAGGTACGCACTAAAACACATTGAATTCAAGTTCTTACTCTTGTATAGCCCCTCCTTGCATTCCTTTAATCCAGTGTTTTTAAAAGAGTCTCCACTGTGCCTCACCAAGTCTTTGTCTAGCACACATTCACCTGCTCTGTGCACCCAGGTAGAAGCTGACCATAAAGTTACATCAGAGAGAAGGAAAGCACTGAAATTAACTCCCGTTTGCATTTAATAATTACAGTTTCCACGTGTTTAAGACAGAAAGAACCCTAAGGCCAGGTCCTTTGTACTTTGCAACAGAATTTACTTGATGGAAAACAACGAGGTTTATGCAATGCAGCCATCTGACCAGTCCTTCAGGATTTGGTGCAGGTCTGGTACAAGACAGACACTGCCACACAGATCAGTATTTTGGCAAAACTTTGATTGGCAAAACAAACATAGAGCTTCAATGGCAACTAGTATCTGTTAAATCCATCAAGTGCAGAACAGGAATAGCAAAGAGGTAAGTATTTTTACTCGTGGTAATTACTATACCAAATGCACTTAAAACTGTGGAGGTGAAATCTTTAAGTGTAGAAAATTCCCTTTTTAAACTGACCTAGCACAACTGACAAGACTGACAACATTAATTCCATAGTACCAATGCATTTACATAATGCACAGCTGGTGCCTTCTGATATGGGCCAATTTAGGCTGCTTTAGAGAGCAAAATTTACTTTGCTTCCCAATCACGTTCAACAATTTTACATAGTACAAATATTTTAGAAATGGACTGTCATAGTACAAATGGTTTTTGTAAGATAATTCTCTAAGTTTGTTTGTTTTTTATTATTATTATTATTATTTTGAGACAAATTCTTTAGCGTTCTAAGGTGCAAGGGAGCTAACAATTCACACAGGTAGCATTTCCATACCTTTTGCACACTTGATGGCAAGACTTGATGGCAAAATTGGAAGGCAATCCAGAGAGACCAAACTGGGGTTTGTTCCCCAGACAGTGCCCAGAAGGTTTTCCCTTACCTTTGAGTATGACTGAAGGACAAGGAAACATTTTTCTTGGACCATACTGCAAGGATACCTAAGGACTGATATCAAGTTTAGCCATGGACTTTCAGGAGACTGTCGTGACAGACCTATTTTGTTTTAAAGAAAATACAAATATCTTCAAGATGGAAAATGTTGTTTGTTAATTAGAGTCTGTAGTGGTACAAGTATTCTTACATAAGCAAAACGCTGAGTTCAGTGCTGTAGCATTACAAGTCAGGAAAACATAGGGATGATATTTTCTTCAGCTTTAGTTTTATAAACAGCTAGGTCAAATGTGCATCCACACCTAACTTTATGACTTGCCTTCACCTCTTCTGTGAGCTGGTTCAACTCACTAACCCAGGAAAAAAAAAAGAACCATCCCCTTCTTTTTAACCCTCTTTGCTTTTTGCCCTATCATTGGGTCAAAATTGTGGTGAGCATGAGAGTCAATAGAAAATAAGTTGTAGAAGCACATGGTTCAGGAACAAGAAAAAGAACAGAACGTTAGGAGGCTTTTGTTGTTGTTGTTAGTAGGAAACTGTTAGATGATCTCAACTCGTTTCCTCTAAGTCTGCATTTTCAGTAAGGAATATTGCTCCCTCCTTTTAGAGAGATGAAGGATCACAATCTCCTCCAAAGAACCAGCAATCTCTGTTGCTACTATTCGGTGTTTAAGATGCCCACCCTGAATGCTGAACGGCCATTTTATGTAATTCATATAAAGTTTGTTTTAGCTGCATTTCAAAAGGGTTTCCATGATAGCTTTGTAGCTGAGTTCAAAACAACTGCATAAATCATAAGCCAAAAGGATTTTAGCCAGTAACCCCACCCATACGAAGTGGGCAAGTCTCTGCTAGCAAAAACTATTTTGCAGGGTAGCATTACACACTCTTGCTGTTGTGGTACCACCAGATATCTTTTTTACTAACTTCGTTAACTTATCTGAACAAAGCATATTATTTTTGTTTTTATTGTAGCATTTTGGGGGCAGAATTATGTAACATTTCTTATAGTTCCGAAATTCAAAAGATATGGTTTATCCTGGACCCACATATACTGCTTCCCAGATAAGCTATGCCTATTCATACTGCAGTTAGCTTAGTTCTAAAAAAGAAAAAATTTTTTCCCAAGGTAAGGCAATTATTTTCATTCATTTTTCCATTTAGAAGAAGCAGTTGACTTAAGCTCACAAAGGTAAGAATCGGTGTAGTTCAATAGATTCTAAATAAATAAGCAGATCCAAGTAAGATTAGATTTACAAACACCTCAAGAGGATAACAGCAGTCTTCCTGGAAAGCGAGACTACCTATACCCATAGGTAGAACTGGATGATTATTTCTTATTACAGACAAGTTGGTTTACTTTTAAAAGAAATACTGTCATGATTGCCCTTGTAAGTCAAAAAAAAAAGCGGTTTTTTCTTTTACTGGAAAAACGTAATGTCAACATTAATATCTTCCATTTATTTGCTAACTGTCTTGGGGCTTTGTGCAGTATACTGGAAACTGTTGACTAACAAGATCTCGTTCAGATTAAAACAGGAACTTTCTATGCTCTACTGTGAATGTCTTCCTGAAGTTTGAAAACATTTTCATAATTTAAATAGCTGCTGTTCTTTGAATTTCACTTCAGATATCTAAACTAAAGGTATCTGCTGGTTATATCTTCTAAAACATCCCCTCATTTAAGTAAAGAATAAAACTTTTTCCAGCTGTAAGCATTTTGCGTTGCAACAGTTGCATGAGACCAGTTTTGTTTTCTTCTGAGGAAGGTGAAGAGCTTTAACTGAAAGAGGTATAGGATACAAATTTACCAGATGGAACACTATACGCCCTGCAAATTTCTGGTCTAGATTTTAAGTTATTGATAGTTTTAAATCTACTTTCAATATCCATGTACTGTATTACCAGCCGATTATCTGCATATGTAGTAACTTGTCTTGATAGAGACACAAGATTGCACATGGAAAGTTCTTTCACGTCCACAGACCTGTCAGCTCTGCAGTAACATGAAATGTCAGATACTTATTATTCATTCTTTTTCCTCAATATATACCGTGAAACAGCACCACTAGATTAAATCACACAGCCTGAAACGTTGATGGAAATAATGAAAAGTATATCATGTACTTTTTATTTTTCAAAAATAAGGGGAAAACTCCTAAATTAAGCAAAAATCCTTACAGAACCAAATTTGATACAATAATTCATTTCAATGTACTAACTGTTCTGCTTTAAAGATATGTAAGAACTGAAACTATTTATTTAAATAGAACTTCTTAGTTCTGTAACTGCTACATGTATTAGGTACACATAACCTGTCTAACCAGTTACTCAACCATGTCCAAATTTAGTTCGTCAGCACCGTACAAATAATACACAATAGTTCCATTTTACATGCTGCCACATACAGTATTATGCAACCAGGCAATAAAACATTTCTGCAACAGGAAAACAAAGAAATATTTATTGCAAAAAACTAGTTTGCAAAACAGCAAGAGAACAATAAAAAGAGGCAATTCTTTTTCTGTTTTCTCTTGCTACCAAAGGCACTCCCACAAGCAGACAAGCGGAGAATGTCTGTTCTCCTCTTTCTCGAAGGAGATCATGCAAAAAGGTTTCCAATCTAGATCTTTACCTGTTGAAGCATTTCTTCTGTAGCATTCAGTTTCAGCTGATGCCCCTCAAGACAGATTTCTAAGTCCCGTATTTTCTCTCCTTGAGCTTCTACCTGGTCTGTGAGAACGCTCACCTGTAATTTGAGAAGAGAAACACAATGGTACTGAACTGGCAGTAAATAAGTTTGAATTACCTTATACAGTGAACATTCAAATGCACATTTTACCGTGAATTCCCTTTTAAAATCCTCAGTTGTTTCATACTCTTTCAACACTTGCTCTATTGAAATAGACAGCACTCCATTCTCAAGTACAAATAGTTTGCTTCAATTCCTGCCTGCTTAGATAGTTTTTTTTTTTTTTAGTATGTAGAAGAACATTTCTAGAAGAGTTAGAAGACTACTTATAGGTAGCCTGAGTCAGTTCATGTACAAGTCTGAACAATCAGAAAGCAGCAAAAAAGAGCATAATATACTCAAAATATTTTAAGTAGTCCTGAAAGATGCATTGCTCTTTCAGGTTCTATTGGCACTTCGTTCCCTTAAGCAGGTAAATGATAAAACTGCTCATTTGGAAACTGACCGATTAATTGAATTCTTACAAGAACAGAAAAACAGCTTACCTATAACGAAGCAGTTTGAAGTTACAAAGGATGCAATAAGTAAAAGGCATGTTTTAGCAGAGGCAAAGTTCTATTCCAAAAAAAAAAAAAAAAATTCCCAGGCTTTGCAAGCCAAAACATGAAATCAAAAGAAGGGAGACACAGACAACAAATCCCAGGAAAAGGAAACAATAAGCCATACTGGTAAAGAACTGTGGGAATGGTGGCACAGACCAGTGAATGTGCAAAAAGAAAAGCCCAGCCCCTGATTTCTAAGCTTGTAAAGCTCAAGAAAATGAGATGCAGCACAACATTAGAAAGATGTGAAAAAACAAGGTTAATTCCTATGTTAAGCAGCACATACAGTCCATGTATTCATTTTTGCTATTAATTTATATAAAGTAGTTTACACCACAGAAAAGTAATCTCAGGTTTTTCAACTCCAGATTTCAGAAAATGTCTTCACAAAAATTTACCTATGCTCTCACATCCAACTCTGGAGTACCTTTGCTTAAAATAAATAAGTATCCATTTTTATTTTTAACTACAAATATAATGACAAGGCTAGCTGGGAGAGGAACGCAGAAAAGTAGAGTATTTTATCTTATTTTTATGCCTTTAAATCAGTTGGCCCTGGAGAAGAGCACAGATGAACGCTGGATGAGAGATGACAGGAAGGAGTGGGTGGAGGGAGATGACAGTGATTTGCCTCTTGCCCAGCAGTGCACTAAGACATAGCTGAGCTGGTGGGGAGAAAAGAACTCCACGCTAGGATTCTGTTGCTTACCAACTTCTTTATTTTGCTCCTATTACAAGGGTGATGGAGCACAGAAAACCCTGAGAGGTCAGAAAGCAGGAGGCAGCAAACTGAAGCCCCTCCTTCAACCTAATGCAGGTTCCAGAGAAAGAAAACTACCTGACTTTTTCTGTCAAGCTTAAGTTCCAACCAGTATTGTAACCTATAGGATAAGTTCTGTGTATTAAACGTGACCCACAAAGACATTTTGTAAAAGCTTGGCAGCTTTAGAAACATTCTATTGGATATTCCTAACATTGGATATTCCAGTGTTAGGCTAAGAGGTCCATAAGCTACTTTGAGCTCATATTTTCCCGTCCATTTGAGATCACACCTGCCAGACTCTTCTGGGAATCAGTAAGCTGCACACAGAGTACACCCTCAGCATACATTACACTAGCAAGTCCATCTTGCCTTAGCAGTGCAGCATGTACAGAAGTCAGACCACAGGTAATATGTTTTCTGTGAATATCTTTAATATTGAGCTATATTGTGTTTAAGAAGCATTTGGATGTTGTACTGAGGGACATGGGTTAGTGGGAAATATTGGTGATAGGTGAACAGTGGGACTGGATGATCTTGGAGGTCTTTTCCAACCTTGGCAATTCTATGATTCTATATTAAACAACTGGCCAAATTTAAAATGGTATAAGGGTTTAAAATATCTTAGAAACAGGATATTTGTGGGAAAAACAAGCAGAGAAACAAACAAACAGAAAAACCCTAAACAATAATAACACTGGATTCTATACACAAGCACTGACTTCAGTAATAAGGCATTGTGGATGCTGATACACACTGAGCAGTGGAATCAGGTTTCAGGATGTACTGTTTGACTCGGTCCTGCTAGAAACAGAGGAGGTGCCACTTGTGAGAGTACATCCCCCGTCCTGTACCTTGGCATCCTCTTATTTTTGTTGTTGATCTTCAACTGCCAGAGGGAGTTTTTCACTCTGTTATTTGACTGGGATTTTTTGAGTTCTACTGCAATAGCATGCAGTGGAACAGAAAAATGCATTAGAATAAATGCTGACTATGCCTCTTGGTTTGAGGAGTTCTGACGTAGCTAAAAGGCAAAGGAGAGAGAAATTTCTACATGTGATTTCAGTTACATTCCTTCTGAGGAAAAACTGCAGTCAAGACTTTGAACCACGTCATACAAGCTGCTTATCTGCAAGTTTGGGTAGCTGCATTGCATAAACACCTATTTGTGTGGATGAAAAAAATAGTTTCTAAAAATCAGCAGGAAGACACAGAGAAAGTACACACAACAATACTGCCTGTAAGTCTCCAGGAAGCACCAGAGACTAACAGTCCTATTAAATCTGCAAAAACTGATTGCAAAAACGATCTGCAAAAACAATTTCTGCCAAGTCTGTACAAGTCCACCAGTACACAGTGACCATAAACAACTGGCTGCATGGCTTAAACTATGATCAAAATTTGTGTATACATATATATATATATATACATACACACACATGTATATGTGATGATACAAGGTACAAAGGACCCCTTCAGGGACAGGGCCACAGATGCACTAGTAGAACCCTATGCTTCTGAATGAACAGCTGGTTTTGGTCTCTCCACTGTTGCTCCAATTATGTGTATGCGTGCAAGTGTGAGAAGTGAGTGTACTGTGTGAAAAGTTCTTTGCAATAGAATCAATATGCTTCACTTAATAACAGCTTGATTCATAAAAGGTGCCCTAATAAATATTGGTTGTGATGCTGTCTCCCCTACCAGAAGAAAAAATAGAAATTAAAAAATGTAAACATTTAAATTCCAACCAGAAGAACTTGTTCTTCACTCAGGATTTGTTTTGTTTCCTTTTTACTTGGTAATAGCAGTTTTCATTTAATAGTAACAGAACTTAAGAGTAGGTCTTACAAACAATTCATTTTTTATTTAACAACTGTGAGAATTCTGCTCAGTAAACTTAGCGCAAGCGTGAAAAGAATATGAAGGATAAAATATGTTCACAGAAATTAGTAACACAAAGTAAGGAGAACACTTCCCTGTTTATTCAAGTTTTTTTTTTTAATATGAGTGTGTACGTGTATACACATAACACACATACTCTTATGATGTGCTTTTGTAAGTGTAAAGTGAGTGAATATGCAAAACCATTTAAAGAATATCCAGCTTCAGTTTTAAAAAGTAGGCAGTGCAATTCCATGAAAGTGAAGATACTCGAGCAAAAATCATTATGTTTTAACTTGTACAATATGCATATTTCCCAGGAGGAAAACAAAATGTGGGACGCAAACGAATGTGGGACAGAAATCTATCTGAAAATAGATTGGCTTGGTAAATTGAGAAATGGAAAACTTGGAAGAGCCTATGTTTGCATTTTTATTATCTTCTTTTTTAATTCTGTTTTCACCATCCATCAATTTTGATGATGTAAAGCAACTTCAGTACAACATACAGGCGAGAAAAATATCAGTTATATCCACCTGTGATTTATTAAAAACATTCAATTTCTTATTTTTATTCTTGAGATGTACAAATCCTCCACATTCCAGTAATGACCAAACTATATACATACGACGCTATACGGGGTGTTATCTTGCTTTTGAATCCCTTTTCTCAAGATGCTAAGCAGCTTCTCATATTACAACCTATCCATCCTCATAAGTGGTAGCATGAAGAGACAGGCCACTCAGAGGAATGATAACACTGATGTGGCATGCATTTCCTAATTGAATTTTAAGGACTTTAATGGAGAAGAAAGTAAAGGATGGGTGTGTTGTTTAGGAACATGATGGCATACAATATGTTTAATCCCCCCCCCCCCTTATTCTTCAGTCTTCTAATTCATAAAAAACAGTGGCATGCAGAATCTAAGAAGTAACTAGCATAACCTAGCAAACCTAGAATGAAATCTACTACTGCATCATTAACATCTTGGAAAAAAATGGCAAATAACACTGTCAAGTTCCTTAATCATTCTTCTTATTATTGCTGCTACTTCCTTCTCCTCCGCTCAGTTACCTCACCATTAGACAAACCATATTAATTAAATAATAAATTAACTCCTGCCTAAATATCAGTTATGTTTGCTGACCTGTTAACATTTGTTCCACAGAAATTACTCTATTCAGTTCAGCTTTTATTCACTGAATATCAACTACACCGACAATGTTCTCCTTCAGACATACCTGCAGTATGAGAGACTCTTTATCGCCTTCTAATCGTGCCAACCTTTCTTGATAGGTTTCATTATTAGTAGATGAATGATGATTCACCTGTGACTGGAGAGAAAAGGACTGTAAGAATTTTTACAGGTAATATTAACATTTCAGGCAGTAGTTCATAGAAATTGATACAGGGCAGTTTTTACAATGCAGAACACAGCAAAAAGTTTGTCTACAGACTAAAACTATTTATTTTTTATGCATTAAACCTTTTGTAAGTGCATTTTGGTTTTCTTTGGGTTTTTTTTTTTTGTTTTTTTTTTTTAGGATTTTGAATACTTTCTCTTCTCCAGCAATCAGTAATTGTATAGGAATAGATTTGTTATTTTCCAGCAAATTACCATTTCTCTGGGAGATGCCAGCTTACCCAGATAAAAACATTCTGTTCGCACTATTTGGGCTCAACAGTGTTTAGCCGAAGTCAAGGAATCTTGGTATTTATTTCTAAATACCCCTGCCATATGTATTCTCCTATTCCTAGAAATTTACTGAAAGAGAAGTACAAATTATTTCAATTACCAAATCCCTATCAGGAACTATTCTAGTTACATAATTATTTACGTATTTCTAAAAGTCTATAAAGAGTGAGATCTCCTAAAGTTTTACCTATTCCTAAAAATTATGTCGTATTTCCTACGGATTTTAATACACCAGAGACAAACATCCCAATAAAAATAATAATAAAATAAAAAAAGATGAAGAAAAATCTGCAGATTTATTAACAAAAAAATTCTGGAAGAGTGTCATAGTTCTATGGTTCATCCTGCATCTGGAAGCTTTACGCAATTTCAGGAATGGAACTGCTTGCTTCAAGTACCCAGTTGTAACGTTAGCCCTTAGTGGTTCACTTCCCAGCTCTATTGCAGGCAATGCTTTTCTGCCTGGGAATAAAACACCTTGGTTGACTTTTCAGCTAGCATAAGAATCCAGCTACAGAGTTCCCTTTATCTGCACTAGTTTGCAGCACACTACTCAATTACAGTTGCATTTACAACAGCAGCAGGATTGTAATCTGTCTGAATTGTCTGTTCATTTTCAGCTGTACAAGTTTATCTATATTTTTCATGGCTTCCTGATCTCAGCTGAGGTCTAGAGGCCCACATGTAAAATAGACTATGAAAATAAACATGGCATTAATTAATGCAAAACAAGAATCAGTTATCCAATTGCATGCCAAAACACACTTTTCAAACCATGAAGTACTGAACTACATCTAACTCTAGCATCTTTAGTAATTAAGCTACGATAACCTTGGTCTCTGATATTTTGGAAACTATTTTAATCACACGTACACACCAATAAACAGGACTGAGAGGTATCTGAAGAAATGATCTGATTTGTTACTCTGCCCTAGAAAAGATTATTATTTGCAATGCTTGTTTTGTCTGCTTCTGAAGTCTCGAGAACTGAAAAACATAGTCTCCACAGGTAATTATGTGCCCTCAATTTAACTTAGGTCCTGTGTATTATGCTGTATGGTCTCACAGACTTAAAGTTCAATCCGCATTAACTTTTGTAGTAATATAACAACAACAAAAAAGGAATCCTCTTAAGAAAGCAAGATTTATTTCTCTGTGTCTGTGTAGGCAATCCTTTGACCTCAGCTACGCATCCTCAATCACACTGCCAGCCATTCTGCTTCGACTACGTGAAGAGTGAAGTCCTTTAGACAAGCCATCTTTAGCCTTGGCAGCTAGGTTTCCTTAATGGTCAAAACTGCCCTTCATATCATTAAGAGCTTTTCCCAAAGGACGGAACACAGGCCATCCCCAGCATGTCTCTGATCCGTGCACCATAGTAGGGGAAGTCTTTCCTGAAAGCAGAACACCAAGCGCCCAGAATACAACAGCAGACTACTGGGCAGGAGAAGATTCTTGTAACAACAAAAGCTAGCAATGAAAACCACTCAGTCAGGTAGATTTTTGCACCTGTTATGCTGCTGTAATTTGCTATTTTCCCATGCTAAATTTAACCAATTACGTAATCACTCCCCTGCTCCCCTTACAAGCACAGTGGTATTGCCAACACATTTTTCCATAACCAATCCATCTTCAATACAACTAAAGTTCAACGTTTTATATAATCAGTAATTAAGAATTAATTCAACATCAAATCACAAGTAAGGCAAACATTTTACTACACTCACATTTATCAAATGTGCAGCCCCGATGATGTCTGGAGCACTGACTGACAGTGAAATATCCTGTGTTGAAAGTTCAACACTCAATCCCCGTGTAAGAGCCAGTGAATCGCACCGACGTGAACAGGGAAAAGGAAAAAAATCCCAGCCCCGCCAACAGGTCAGACAGAGTGCTCAGATAAGTAGAGGACAGGACAGTACACAGAAAATGGCCTGCTAAAAACAGAGGCTGATTGACACACAGCAGTTGTTTAAGACTTTGGAAGTCTTTGTGGCATGCATAAAGACAAGATAAAAAATGTAACATGAACCAAGGCCATCTGTGCATGGTTGGAGTGCATTCTGTAGTTGTGAAAGACAGTACTGAGATGAAACTGAGTACAGTTACATATCACACGTATCAGCAGGAACCAAATATAGGACACGCAACACTGAAGTTGTAAGACTAGACAGCAAATCAGCCTAAGAGATCACAAACAATAAACACTAAACCTATGGAACCACATGATCAAAAGGTTGAGTCACCAAGATTTCCTACAAAGATGTTACTCCAGAAGAAGTAACCTTGAAGATTAAAAGCCATTACCTGAGCTTCACAACTTATAAGCTAAATGCGTTTGTTATATTCCTTGTAATGAAAGAATGGGAGAAAGAGCATAAAACACAAGAGTTTCTGATAACATGATGACGAAATAGAACAAAAGATATGTTCAGTCAAGGTGATTGGAACAGTTACAACTGCTACAGTGCTGCAAATGAAAAGTCAAGTATATACCCTACATGCTGCGTTAAGACATTTGCAAAGCAATTTCTTGAAGCACCTATACTACAGTCTCCATAAAGAACCTGGATATGGTTTTGTGCCCAGGCTGCATCAGATATAAATATAAAATATCTCCTTGAACAATTTAAAACCAACCATTCTCTCACTTTGGGAAAAAAAAGATTTTTGCATCTCATCACCTACTTCAGCTTCTTATTCATCTTTAGTTTCCAAGTCTGTCTTGAATATGCTCTTTCCCCTAACTTGGGCATAATACTGATAGATGCTCAAATATCCAGCACTGAAGTATCATTTGTGTGATCCAGTAACTACAGAATCCCATTCCAAGAAAAAGGCTCCAGATTGTGATGCAGTAAATAGATAAAATCAGAATATATAGTATGATTCAACAGCTTCAGGTCAAAACGAAGATAACCAGCAATAAATATGGCAAGAAAGGATATTTGATCAGCTAGTTAGCTTAATTTTCAATAGCCTTATAGCCTTCTCAAATAGGAGCTCAGGGTCCAGCAAGTGAGGAATTATATGGTTTCTTCCATAGTTTTATCATTTCCTCCATGTTATTTTTACAGGATGCAGCATATTGTCAGAACTGAACAACCACCGTTTAGAGTTTCTGTACAGATGTTCTATTCTGAAGTTTCTGAAACAAAACTTGTTGAATCTTGACAGACTGTAAGAGTATGTCCCTTAAAGGAAGCACATTTGCAAGATAATAGACTTGAACAGAGGCCGATTTATGTTCTCCTCATGTGTTAAGTTTAATCTCCAATAATTTCCAACACAGCTAATTTTAAAACTTCTGAAGTTGATCAGCCAGCTGTTGCACAAAAATTTTCCACTAATGGATGGGTCTCATATTGGGTTATGGAAGAGGAAGGAGCTGGGAAAAGAAATCTGGCAGTCAGCTAGACTGGTGATTCGTAAGCTTTTTCAATAAGTCATTCGCCTCCTAGAAGACAGATTATGGCAAAACCATCCTCCTCCCTTAGTCAGTCACATGAATCAACTTCAGTTCCACTGATAATTGAATCAGATGCTTGTGGCAACTAGAGTGCTTGCGTTAGTGGGAAAGATCAGGGACATGCTTGATGTATTGTCTGTTACTGCAGTTTAGAAGCTGAGAACAAGGAGTATAGCCAGCAGAGTTCAACCAGCCAGTTTTCCACAAACTACTAAGAGCACACAGACTGCAGGAAAAATGTACACTATCAACATTTTCCAGTCTATTTGGAGTTGATAATATTTAGAAGAATATGGACTTCCCAATTCCCCCTCTCCCCCCTACTATTTTGAGTCAGCAGAATTGATGTTGTGTTACAGATCTTGCTATTGTGATAGTTACAAGTCAGGAAACATGATGAGTGAGTAGTATTTTGGCATCTGTCCATAAATCTGTATCAATTCTCTTGACATCCTAGTGTTACCTCAGATACACACCCATGTGTGTATTTACGTACATTCACTCAGTGTACTTGAGGAGGGAGAGGTGGCTGGAATGGGATTTCTGGATCAGTAATTCTCACCTTTCACCTGAAAGCAGAAGCAGCAACTGGATTTTCTGTTTTCTGCTGTTTCTTGCTGATTAAAGAAAAGTGGAAGTCTATCTGAAAGAGCTAACAGCACGGAGTCTGAAATTAGGTACAGACAAAGCTAGGTAAACTCATGCAGTCCTTAAAATCAAAGAATTCTCACCCAATATTTAAACCTGTATCAGGAGAACTTCTCCTAAAGCTAACACGTTTTCTCCTCTATAGATTTAAGTCACTTAAAGGAAGATATCCATACACAAGTCATGATGTTCATCCTCAATATGATCAGCTTAAGCGACATAGCATGGGCTCAACTGCTTCACCTTTTGCTAGTATAGATTACGTGCAGTAGTCAGAGCCACTAATGTAAACCTTTCCCAGGTCAACCATCAGCTCAGCACTGCAGACTTCAAAAGTTAAGTCCAAAGTAAGCTACAAGAGTTATCGGACGTTTCAGTTTCATGTGAAGGCATCTCTCATGAAAAGTCTTAGCACTTCAGCGTTTTTCAGACATAAGAGATTTCTGCTACACTCCATCCACTGAAGTTCAAATAGCTAATTTACAGTACCCTTAGAGAGCCCATTACACTATTTGTCATAAATAATAGCATTTATTTCTGTAATGAAATGTAGTAATTTATTATACCTGTATGCCTATGCACCAAAATGGGGGCTATGTCATTTTTATTCAGAATGGAGTGCTCCCAGTTAAGGTCAGGGCCAAAGAAAAAATTGTATGGGAACCCTTTAACCCAAATCCCTTGGTAGAATCAAAGAAAATCCATGCTGAAGATGACACACTTTCAGCATTTGGGAGGCAGGGGAGAGAGAGCCTTAGGTACTTTGGCTTGCAACAGAAACTTAACAGGAGTAGATTTATGCTTAGGCCTTGTAAAATAACCCAACATCAACTACCTGTAAAATGCTTCCCACAAACTGCCTGCCAGCTACTTTATGAGAATGATGCTGCCATCTCAGCTGTAATGGTAAAAGTGCCCTAAATACGCATAACAAATTTTCCATACCTGTCTAGAAAGAGACAGTTTCAAGACATGCTTCTTGTGTTATTTCCCATCACCTACTTAACTAGGCATTATGCCTCACTAACAAGGTATCTTTGAACATCTGAATCAATCACAAATGATACCGGTGTGGTACTGCGTTGCTATGTCAGGTACCATTCAGAGCTAGGCCAGAATAAACTGATCCAGATAGTTCTTATTTCTACTGTACTACAGATAGTTCTATTACTACTGCAGGCAATAATATATAATAATATATATTTATTTATATATATAATAATATATATTTATTATTTATATATTTATTATATATATATAAACTATCGAAAGATAGAAAAATTTAGATGTAGAAAAGGAGTAAACAAAGGAAAACAAATTAACTGTGCCTCATATGCAGCTGAGACTAAGTTGTTTTTTGTTTTTTGTTTTTTTTTTGCTCTCTCTGGTCTTATGTTTTCCTACCCACACTGTGTCTATCTATAGCCCTTCTTGGCAAAGCCCTTTTCACAGATCATTTTTACATCAGGAAGGTCTAGTGGACAGACTTGAAGCGTGGCAACACTTCATTCACATTTGACCTAAATATTGCTTTGTCCCTTCTGCTGTTGCATGATGCTACTGTACATATTGTGTTACGAGACTGCTGATTAAAACCGACATCCTTTGTTCTAAGCATCTGTAAATTGCACTTTTATCCCCTATTTTCCCCTGCCTGGATCCACAATTATTTATTTAACAACTGTTTGCTGCCCTAATACAGTCCAAGCCACAGACAACATGCAAATATGGCTTAACAGACTCACTGCAACATCAAAAGTGATCCTGGTCTCTGAAGTGACTTCTATTAATGATGAAATTGGAGCCAGTTCTAGCAGGGTTTATGGGAGTCTTTTGCAGTTACCTTCTGTTAAGTGTCATGCATTAGTCCGGAGGGTACTTACACTTTTCATTATCAGCCCAAAAGCAACAGTTTATAATTGGAAGGCCTTAAATCCTTAATGCTATCACAGTGCCAAACATGAGATGCTAGGATTCTTGAATATGGAAATCAAATAAGCAACTTAGATTTTTTATTTATAAGATCACTTATCAAATAAACTCTGGATCACAGTGCTCAAAGTTCTCTTGGGAGCTCCGAAAGATTGTTTTCAGTTCTCCATTTGCCCCACAGATGCTCAACCCCTTAAAGCGCCTGCAAGGAAATTAACTAATATTGATCTTCTCCTTTATCTATCTTACATAAAACGAATTAAGTGCAACCATTTTAATAACATTTAGTTCTGCAAAACAGTTTGTACTATATTTGAACACAATATCTTTTCTGAAAAGGCACCCTCTGTTGTTAGTTGCTCCCAAAGCTGTGAACATTCTTTCTCATTGTTTTATCATTCTCAGTGCACAGTGAACGCAACGCAGTCTGATATTAGCATACCTCAGTCTTCTATCAGCAAATCTATCTTTTGGAAATTAATAGGGAAGCAGAGGTGGCAGACATACCATTTTCAAAACATCATTTAAGTAACAAATTAATGTGATCTCAAAAACCACTAAAGAGTTAACTAGTTTTAACTATACATAACACAGGTTAAACTAATAGTGTGATGTTCCCAGCTACTACTTCCTGTTGCCTCTTCTCCTTCACTCACCCACTCATTTCCCCATTCCATCCCCTCCCCATCCATACTCCAGAAACAGAAGAGTTTTGAGGAAGCGATGCAAATGTTTTGTGAAGTTAACTGAACCGCAGCATTCTCAAGCTTTTGTTAAAGACTTGAATATCACAAGTATTTCATATTTATTTAAAGATGCCACCCAAATTAAAGTTCCTATTCATGTTTAACACACATTTACCTTCATTTTACGTTTACGCAGCCAGTTAAAGTGTGTGCACATATATATGCATGCGTTTACAATCTAGGGCCATGCAGAAGCACTAACATAAATAGTGAGTACAGAAGTTGTAACTGAAGAACACCATTAGAAATAGGTTTTTATAAGTATAATGGGAAGGTGTGCTGCTTACATGACATAAAATTAAATCAATATTGTCATTTAAAAGAACAGTTTACTGTGAAGGATCTATTCTCATCCTATTTGTGGATTTTTCAAAAACTGAAAAATAAACAGAACTTCAGAAGTTTAGATGCAGACAAAGACTAGATGATTTTTCCCAATATGGTCATCCCAAGATTTTAATTTTACAGGAAAACAACAGTTCATCTCCTTACATTACACAGCTAATTCACGTTCAGATTCACATTCATCACAAAAATCAGGATAATAGCACTGCCTTCTTAAAAAGCGTAATTTAATCAGAGAACTGTGAGCAGGAAAAAAAAATACCACCATTTCTATTCAAAACAAAAGCACCCCAAAAGGTCTCGTGCAGTTTCCTCAGGGAAGAATTAAGTGAAGCACCAGTGCAAACATTTCTTAATTTTAAACCACAGTGTGGTAAACAAGGTATTCTCATTTTTAGCCATACACTCCATTGTATGATAGAATTTGCTATATTACAATCTCAGGAAAGCACGAGCACTTACTACAATCTATTGCCATTTTTTCAAAGACTGACTCCAGAGTTTTGTTTTTAAAGACATAGACAGCTGATTCTCCCCCTGCACACCCTCCCCCACATCAGGCTTCCCCCTCCTGCTTGAAGAAAAGTCTAATTCCATTCTCATAAAGGAACTTACAATATTTCACGTCTGAGGCACTCAATGTGTTTCCTTCCGCAAAGCTGAGGATTCTGACTTAGATCGGCAACGTGCATTTACAAAGACAAAACAAAGAGCAGCAAATCACTTACCCGCTTCAGCCACGTGAAGTGCTTGTAAATATCAATCTCACCATCCATGCTTTGGGCCCATCTCAGCAGTCACATTCCCAGGGTTAAAAGAAATTTTTGGAAGCAAGCGCGCTGCTTTGTTCTACAGGATATAGCTGTGACTTCTTCCCCTTTAAACCCCTCTACTTCTAAATTCTTGAACGCGTGTACACATTTCAAGTTAAATGTACTGCCTCTGTCCCCCAGCCTTATCCCAAACGCTTCTCACAGATGTATATATAACGCACAACTGTATAAACTTCAGACTCTCCCCCCAAACATCTGGCTTTTTTAAACAGCAGATCTGTTAGCAACGAGAACAACGTGACTCTAAAAACATTAAAAATATAACTTGCTAAACGGTCTTTAAAAAGGGATCTTTCAAGAATAGTATAAATCTGCAGAAACTATTCCCTTTTAATGTTGAATAACAACCTAAAATTATTAAGCTGTCACTGTGAAACTATTTTCAAGTAATGCTTTCCCTGGCTTTCTGTTTCAAGAGTGGCTGGAATTCATTACCAGAGACCCCCTATTTCCTGTCTCTGTTTTACTCCCTGTTTATCGTAACACTACTCAGCCTTCTCAGTTTATTTCAGGCCCTGACTAAACCTAAAAATAAGTTATGCTCTTGAATTACTGGCCTGTCCTCACAAAAGGCATTATAAAAAAAAGGAGGAATTCAAGGACGATTCAGTGGATAAGCTAATTATTCCATAAGTACTGCCAGGAAGGCAGTTTTCCATCTTAACAAAAGATGATGATACCCTTTCTAAGATTTTTGCCTGCTTCTGCTGAAGCCTCATGGAATGGCAACTTTTCAAACTTGCAACACCAAGATTAATGCATATGCAAAGCAACATTCTGGCAAAGAAGGGAAGTTTGAAAGTACTCCCTGTTACCGTGGTGTCCTCTAGTGCCTCTGCACAGTAGTTATGACCGCATTCTAATTTTTCCCAACAAACTCCAGTTTCCAACCTGGTATCTCCCACTAGTTAAGAGTGGCTTCGGTCTTAACCTCTAAAACTGATTGTTCTGTACACAAACACAATGTATTGGGCAATGCCTGTTAAGACCAAAGTGCTGCTGCCCCAGAGGATTTTTGCGATGATCTCAGAATATTTACTTTGCTTCCCATTTTTTTTTTTCCCCCCCAGTTCCTACAGCTAACTACGTTCATGCATTTAAAACTAAGAACAAGAACTTGGAGCCAGGGCCAAAGCTGCCCATTGTGCTAATGGTATATGCAAAGAATTCCAAGTCTGAAACTGTATAATGCCCTGAAAAGCAGTTTGTAAAGGGATCTGTTGTCTTTAGCCACCCTCCAAACTGTGGAAATCCCATATAAATAAAGGGGTTTCTGTAAAGAATTTTACTATTTCAGCTATTCTTGATCCTGTTGACCCAGCACATGTCTTTTTAGGATCTTCCAAGCGACAAGCAGAGAAGGATATAAACCTAGACCACCAGCCTTCTTTGAGTAATGGTTAGTAATAAATACATGAAGTCCTATGACAAGAAAAATTTGAAAGGTTTTTAAAAAGTTAATAAGTCGTCTATTGATGCTAGCGTAACTAAAATTGACAGAAAGTGGAACAAGGTACAAGAACTGCTTCCAAAAGTGAACCATGCCACAAGACAGCACCTGAAAAGGACTTGAGTTGCTCTGTACATCAGACATACTTACTCTACACCAGTTGTAGAAATTTTTATGCTACGTTAACATTGAAGAGAGCAGCTCTTCCTTGAATAGTTTGTGTCATCTGGGATCCATTTAAAAAAATCTTAAAAATCATATAAGATGCACTCAATATAGTACCTTTCTCTATGTGTGATAGCCTCTGTCATAGCTGACAAACTGAAGACTAAGGGGGTTCTCAATATTAAAATATGATATCCCCAGAGCTTAAGCTGTTTTTATTCCCCAGAAAATGAGTTATCTGATTACAGAGACTAGCAATGCATCAGACTTTCTCTCATCACTGCATATCCCACAACACAGCCAATACAGAATCCCACACCCATATTTCATCCACTTCAAAACAGAGGCTGCAAGACTTATTGCAGGCTTATGTAGCAAAGTGGGGAATGTACTCTGTACACTCTTAAAATGTTCCAGCACACACTATGTCTTCATGATTTTGTTTTACAGTGGAGAGAAAAAAAACAACCCCCCAAAAAAACACTACAAGAAAATAGTATTATTCAACTTACAAGTGCCTCGGAGAAGCATCTGCAGCTAGGCGAGTATCAATTTCTCCTGTTAAAAGTATTTTAAATCACAAACGTACCTTCTTTTTGCCTTGTCACTTGTTCCGGATTTCATGTAAAGGTCACTTGATTTTGTTACAGTCATCCTTCCTGATTAAAAGGTAAACGTGTCTGAATTTTCTGCATCTTATCAGCTATGAATGTTGACAACATACATTCCAGACAGTCACGTGTTCCCTTTTAGCCTGTCACCTGCTTGCAGAACTTTATGTCCTGTTTGAGCTTTGGCCTGAAAAAGTTTCAGGCACCAAATGAATTCAAAACTATCGCCCCAGATTTGCTTAGAATACTTTTCCATTTCTCTGAAAAAGCAGGTTATTTCCTCCGAGCAGTGTGAAAACATGGAAAATATGTTGCAATATGAGGATTGCTTCATTGGGTTACTGCTGTGTTTAAGAAAAAAAAAAAGCAAGAGAAGGAAACGCGTGTTTACACATAGTTCTTCACTGACCACTAACTTCTAGTTCTGTGGAGAACTAAAACCAAATAAAATAAAATAAGCCCCCAACATCACTGTAATGCCACCACCCTCATGTAAATAAATCAAAAAGAGAGAATGATCTAGCTGTTCACTCAAGAATTAATATTAAGTTTTCCTTCATCCATTACTCTGGGTTCTTCCTGATCCTCATGTTTGAACTGCCTTGGAAACAAAGGCATTAGGAAAATATTTTATCCGGGAAAAATGTCCTCAATAAGCCAATTCACACACCTCTCATTCCTGTGCTGCAGAAAAATGTGAGAACTGGAGAGTGAAGAGAGAGAAAATATGAGAATGCACCTGCACAAAAATACAGGTAAAAAAAGAAATAGCATCAGATAGCCTTTTTATAGATGGAGGAATGCTTTCAGAAATCTATGTTAAACATTTCCAGCAAGACAGTTGTTCTGAGAGTCTTAATAATTACTAACAGACAGAGCAAGAATGAACTTACTGAAACAAAAAGGAAAAAAACTACTGCATTCTGTATATGAACACATTTGCTTTACTTGTGATAAACAAACAAAATCAGCATCATGGGAAAGACTATGAAAAATGTTACGTAGACAAGCTTATCTATTTACAAAGATGAGAAACGTGCCAGCCTATGGTGTGCTACTTTATATATGCAAACTCTAAAAATAACTGTAACTTGTTTTTATTTCTGAAACATCACAAAACCTGAAAATGTTTAGTCATATTTGAACTGATTATCTTCGCTGACGATTGCATTATTGCCTTCTATGTAGGTGTTTTATAGCATTTACATTTTTACACTAATGTTTGTTAACTTAATGTAGCGTATCACATTTACAACAATGAAAAGCAATGCAGGCAGAAATAAAGTGACAGAAGATAATGTCAAGTGGAAAACTGTAATGGCCCATAACATTAGGCACAAAAGCAAAGAGAAACGTGATACTCTGTGAGCGCAAAGCCACTGAAGACAATAGCTGAAAGAGTTCTAGGCAAATGGAGTCCTAGATAATATAAATAAATCATATTCATCCTTTCGAAGGCTAACGTGCAATTTCTGTAAGCAATCATGAATTCCTACAGAGTAGGCCTCCAGCCCCTCTGACAATATCAAGGTACAGATAGCCCATGTATATAAGGATTGACCTCAAGGGCTAAACTTTACAGTATGTCACTAGACTACCTTGAAACCTTGGAAAACTTAACATAAAAACAAGCCTTGATATTATAACAAGAATACTGTCTTTCTTTCACGAGCACTGAAAGCCTGGGGCCGTAACACAATTCTGTTTAATTGCTTCTGGTCATTGTAATTGAAAGTTGACTCCATTAAGTATTATTGGTCATTACACGGATGCAAGAAACTGCAGAAAACTAACCTCATCACATCATTTGAAGAAAGATATCTAAACCTACCTACTGCAAAGGTATTTTCAACTTGCCTTCATTCTTTGTGCAGAGAAGATTTTCCTATCTTTGAAAAACAGCTAATACAGTGAGCAGTCGCTGGCAGAGATCATGCAGCTGACTCCCAGACAAGCAACAATGGAATGTTACAACAAATAATTCATCCAGGTTTAGATAAATTTCATGCAAGCCATATACACCTCCCTTCCCACTAGCTCCAAGGCATTCTCTAGTATTCAGAAAGAGCTGTATGCATGAAGGATGCTGCTGTTTCCTGTGTGCTGAGAGTTACTCTAACACATCTGAGGAACTCAAAAGACCAGATCTGCCTGTTCAGGGCTTCCTTGCATCACCAGCTCACTGAAAGGAGCTGGAGCACAGCGAAAGACTGGGTCATTCAAAATGCAACTTGAACAACTGCTCAGAAAACATATTCATCGAGTATTTCAAACTGGAAATAATAAACGTAAGTGCATACAGAATAATGGCTTGTCTACACCGTCCCAAGCAGGCTTTGCTGGTATATTTTCAATTTAGCATGTGCCAGCAGCACTCGGTAATGGGAAGATTCAGCTATATATAGCTCTGTCATGACTCTCAACTGTAGAGTCCTGCATTCAAACCTTCCAGGAGATAAAAGTACTGGCTTTAACTGACATTGCTCAGAACATATTCTCCTCCCACTCAGCTGTTGCTGAAAAGTTCTACTACCGCATACATGTAATCCTTCTGTTTTTAGCAGCAATAACTTACATTCCAATTAAATATTTATACAGTACACTTTTAAAGACTTCTTGTCACAACAGTTTGTATACAGGAAAGTACAATTATTTTCTTTAAACTACCAGAGGATATTACTATTATATCCCATCTTTATAAAAGCATTTGTTCAAATGTATCTTGTGGTATCTTGCCCTGAGAAGGAATTGGGGGTCCTGATGGACAAACAGCTGGACATGAGCCAGCTGTGTGCTCTTGCCAAAAGGCCAATGGTCTCCTGGGCTGCATCAAAAGAAGGCTGGCCAGAGGGAAGGGATTGTGCCCCTATACTCTGCCCTCACAAGGCCCCATCCTATACTGTCCCCAGATCTGAGGCCCCCAGTATAGGAACGATGTGGAGCTGTTGGAGCAGGTCCAAAGGAGGGCCACAAAGACAATCAGAGGATTGGAGCACCTCTCCTATGAAGAAAGATGAAGGGGGCTGGATCTGCTGAGCTTGGAGAAAAGAAGGATCCAGGGAGACCTCACTGCAGCCTTCCAGTCCTTCTTTTGAAGCTTACAGGCAAGAAGGCAATCGATCTTTTACACGGCCTGATAATGATACGAGAGAATGGCTTTAAACGATTTAAAAGAGGGGAGATATAGGTTAGATGCTAGGAAGAAATTCTTTTCTCAGAGGGTGGTGAGACACTGCAACAGGTTGTCCAGAGAAGTTGTGGATGCCCCATCCCTGGAGGCCAGGTTGGATGGGATCCTGGACAACTTGATCTAGTGGTTGGCAACCTTGCTTGTGTTAGGGGGTTGGAACTAGATGATCTTTAAGGTCCCCTCCAACCTAAGCAATTCTATGATTTTCTTCCCTTTCTGTTTCCTCAAATTTGATCATTCAAAGAATATTTTCAGAATTAAGCTTCTGAGAAAAAACATCATCAGGAAAAGACTCAGGAATTTTCATGAGCCAGCATTGTAAGGGTCAGTATATAAAGCTACAAAGTGAAGTGGCTGAAATATTAACGTTCCACTGGAAGAAAGATCATGTTTTACAATCATGAAAATAAGGGCTTTCACCTGTTTTTAAACTTATTTTAGGACCTTTGTAAGAGCACTAGGGTTCTTCTTCATACTCAAAAAAGTGATAGACAAAGATGTATAAATAAATGAACAGCGTAGACAGAGTTCTAAAATGAAATTGAACCTAAATGTATTCTCTCACAGCTCATTAAGTCAAACACAGCCTGGTGATACTGCAACAGTTAATTTTTAATGCTGAAATTACTATCTACTTTGTGATGTGTCATGTGGCCACTGGCAATACTAAAATATTTAACAAGAAGCAGTGAAACCACACACAAAATCGTTTTAAGTATGTATTTGAAGTTTCTTTGAAAATTCTTAAGTGTCTTACGACAATCTTCCTCTTTATGTTCAATTTTCAAGGCCAAAGAATTTACAAACATAAAACATGTAAAACACTGCATGAGTTCACTTGCAGGCACAAATTTTTAATATAGTTCTGAAGTAGTAAGAAGTCTACTATTAACGAAGCTTTATTCCATTTTTGCTTCGTCAAAAAGAACCATGCGCTTTTCTAAAGTTACGGAAACTGTTATATCCTCATTCCATTATATGTAATAATCATCTAAATTCAGCGCTACTTGATCTATCTCAAATCAGTGCTGGTGTGGTTACTGCACTCAGTGGTACTGTAAATTCAATATCTTGACGTTCACAGATACCAGACCACAGAAACTCAAAAAGGAGCCTTAGCAAAAAGCATGAATTTGCAATATGTGGAAATTTAAGTTCCACAAATGGTAAGTACAAAATCCACCTCCATCTGAAACACTAAATCACTACCCGAAGTTCCATTAAAAACAGGTATATAAATAAAATTAATGCCCTCAAATGATGGAGCAAACGAAGTAGTGTCAGATATGAAACAAATCCTGAAGTTTTCACACCTTAGACGCAAATTTTCCCATATCTTTGGTATACATAACATAATTGTTTAGAAGCACTGGGTGATATTTCACAACTAATAACGGTACCAAATGATAGAATTAAGGGAAGGTAAGACTCGAGTCAGACCAGCTATAGAAGCTTCCTGAGTAGCAACAAGCCAGTGCGCCTCAAAACTGATGGAAAGACTGAACTCCATGCCTTGTTTATTTAAGCAATAGATGTAGCTCAGTACGCCAAGTGACAATTGCCAAAGCTACGAAGTGACTTGAATTATAAGGCCACAGGGCACTTTTCGACACAAAGTATTTGCTTGATTCTAATACAGTTCAGTTAGACAATAGTTCATAGACAATGCTCAAATACAAACCATACAAAAATTCTCAGTAACTTTCTATTTAACCTGCAATACCTACTACTGCTGCATATCACTAACAAAACTACAGCTATGAGACAGCTATGCTCTGCTTCAAAGAGCTTTCAGGTGTGAATTACCTTTTGCTGATTTCTAATGCAGGTAGAGCACACAAATATAACTGGATCTTCTATTCCACACATCTACTTAAAAAAAAATGCAAGCTGTGAAATGCTAAGCCCTGTATAGAAAAATTAATATTTCTTCAACTGAAGAATCATGGAAGATCTCGAATTGGGAAAGACCCCTAAATCACATCCAACTCCTGGCTCCACACAGGCCTACAAAAATTTTAAGTTTTAAATTCAAAATTTAAAATAAAAAAATTTCAATTTTTTTTTTTATTTTTTATAATTATAAAGAATGACCCGTGCATATTCTAAGATGGAGTTTAGTGGACATTTTGTAATAAAAATCACACCTACTATGGTTGAATCCCCTCATGCATACAGATATCCTTAAATAAGTGTAGAATTTGTCAATACACAACAGTGCAAGATATTATAAGAACACAGTGGCCTCAACATACTGCGCTAGAAGATCTGCTCCTCATCTGGATAAGGCTCAGTCCTTTCAATACAGCCAAGCGTTTATTCCCCATCTATCCCAATATAAATGTCTCTCACACAGTAGCTAATGCTCTTTGCATTTACCACAGTTGCCTGGTGTAGAATATACCTTGGAGATTCAGAATACCAACAACTAAGGCAAAGGAAACGTAGCAAGCAAAAGGATAGATAATCATCCATCTTATTCCTATTTCTCCCTTCATCAGAGAATGTCACCAAATTCCAAATTGATAGTTTAAAAATGAAAAGCTTTATGTATATACACTTGTGTGTAATCTTCAGCAAAGGATGAACATCATCAACAAAAACAAAACAAAAAGCAAAAAAGTCACAGAAAAGTTGACTTTAAGCTTTGCTTTTACTACCAACAGCACCTAACGTCTACCAACTCTTCATACTCCTGCGCTGATTTAGAAATTACCTCATAAAGTGGTAATATCAACAGCTTTCTATGATTACTTAATATCTGCTGCAGTTCTCTAAGAAGGCCGATTTCAATCATTTTCAAAGTTACTGAAGCATCAAAATACTTGACCTAAGGCTGTTTACAAACAAACAAAACGATGAAGTTAGAAATAACTACTCACCAGATTCTCTTCAAACCACTCCCGTATACACACTGCTGTGGCCCCTGGAATTTGATTTCGCAGTGCTTCTTTCTCTTGAGGATCCTCTAACATTTCCAACGCCATCTTTAGATCTTCCAGAAGATGCAAAATTTGAAATGTGCCCAAATATACTGAAGGAGCAGGTGACACAATATCGTAAGCACCATTAGCATACTCTGCAGCTGACTTTGTACCTAAAACAAGCAAAAACAGGAAAGTCTGATTTTCAGTGACAAATATCTAGCTACTACACACTACTATATTTAGACTTCAAACATTGACAAGTTTCAACATTTCCAGTACGACTGAGAAATAAGTTAGTTATTAGATAAAGAACACTTGAGAATTAAACATGAGAGCTGTGTACAAACATTCTTCAACCTAGACAGCATTTGCAATGTCTGTTAAATTACAGACTCTGAACTTTACCACAAAACACCTGTAATTTTCCATGGTTACCATGAGATGTCACTAACTTCTCAGCTACATAGAAGTCTCCACACAGAGCAGTGTTTCTCAAGCAAAACAAGCAAGATTCACTCAGCCCTTTCACAAGAAACTTAAATGAAAATAAACTGTATTACCAGAAGTGGAAAAATATGGAACCTCAAACAGGTTTAAAGTACTTTTTGCAGAGAACAAACCACTCTAAGTTCTGAGAGCTTTGTAAGCTCTCCAAATTATAAAAAGCTCTGAAACACAACCACTCTCTGACATCCTTTCAGCATCAATATTCTTTCCTCAAAAACATATCTCAATAAATGAAGAATTATAAATTCTATTATCTTTGAATCTTTTTCAATACCCTATTTCAGTGAGCTATGTTCTTTAGTACTGTTTCATTTGACACCCATTAGTTTCTTTAGTAACTACTCAGATGGAAAACTTGTATTTGCTTTACTTTTTATAGTTTGATTTATAGGTCACTGCCCCATGTACATAACAGATTGCACTCGTATGTATTCATTCCTGTTCTCTGGCATAAACAATCCCATGTTTTCTCTTATTTGACTTCATGGGAGGTACTTACAAAATAAAAGGATTGAGAGGAGGACAGTAACATACTTCACACACATATGTTGGATCTGTATACCGTAAAGAATTGTTTACAAGACTGTATCGTTGATTTTGATCACCTTATATGGATCATCTCCACAATATTCTTTCACTCACTCCTCTTTTTAGCATCATTTACAACTTAGACTGTTTTTATGAAAGGAAGAGTAGTCTTCACTGAGCTTTGAAAATTATTACCTAAGATTTTTTTCCCTGAGCAGCTGTATTTAATTTGAAATACAGATGTATGACTAATTCAGGTTTCCCCCTTCAGTGCACACTACTTTGCATTAATCAGTGTTAGTTTGTCTGTTATGGTTGTTTATCTACTCTGATTGGAACCCTACAATTTGCTTGAACCCAATGAAGCTAATGGTATTTTACATATAGCATATATATAAGTTAGTAAAAATAACTCACAAATGCATTAACACTATGTCCTAACACACCTGAATACTTTCTGCATCTAGATTAGCTTTTAGCCAGAACACTAATTGATCATTAAATCCTAACATTGTTTTCCCATCTCAGTCAGTCATCGACCCAAGAAAATATTTTCTCCCTCATTTCGTGAATGCTTAACTTTACAATAATCTTAAGGGAAAACTAAATAATATTAACCAGATGTTCTTCTTCAACTACTGCTTTATTGACTTAAATTCTCCCAGACCACTTACCTACGCAGGAGACTTTGTCGTTTTAATTCTATTGTTCCATTTACATGTTGTTCGTATTGAAAGAGTGCAAAAGCATCCTTAGAAGTTTCTCAGATTTAGCAATGCTCAGTAGTATGGATTGTTATATGGGTTGTTTTCTTTGTTTTGAAGCAAAGACATCCATCTTCACTACCTATTTAGTATACTTATAAGCTCTTTTAAAACCCAAAATATCACATTTAGTCCTATTCACTTCTGTTACTTATGAGTTTATTTTGATACACCAAGTGTGAGATGTCATCTTAGTTTCTAAGACTGCAGCCAAGATAATATTTCTTCAACATCCAGTTCTAAGACTGCTAAGGACAACAATTTTGCCTCCTAAATCCATCTTCTCTTCCTGATATTTTTCCTGTTAAGAGGATCATCTAACTGTACTGCTGAATTTGATTATTCTAACAACTAAAATGTATTTTCTTATTTCTGTTCTCCTAGCTATCTATACAAGCTTAGTCTTCATTGTTTATTTACTTCCTAAGGCAGTTTAATCTAGCACAGTAACACCTAAAAATAGAAAATTTGCAAATTGTATACAAGAGGAACTTGGATCATATAACTTTTTAAATCTTCATTTGGCCAGAGAGGCTCAATTCTTACTTTCCAAAAGAGATACACATAAACTGATATCAGAAATAGTGTTGCCAGCAGGAGCAGGGAAGTGATCGTCCCTCTGTACTCAGCCATGGTGAGGCCGAACCTCGAGTGCTGTGTTAGGCCCCTCACTACAAAAAAGACATCAAGGTCCTACTGCGCATCCAGAGAAGGGCAGCGAAGCTGGTGAGGGCTCTGGAGCACAGGCCTTATGAAAAACAGCTGAGGGAGCTGGGATTGTTCAGTTTGGAGAAGAGGAGGCTCAGGGGAGAACTTATCGACAACTACCTGAAGGGAGGCTGTGGTGAGGGGGTCGGTCTCTTCTCCCATGTAACTAGCGATAGGACGAGAGGAAACGGCCTCAAGTTGTGCTGGGGGGTTCAGGTTGGATATTAGGAAACCTTTCTTGTCTGAAAGAGTGGTCAGGCACTGGAACAGGCTGCCCAGGGAAGTGGTTGAGTCACCATCCTTGGAGGTGTTCAAGCAACTTCAAATGTTGGACTGAGTGACTAGGTTCAGTGGGGAAATGGTGGTGGTGGGTGGATGCTTGGACTGGATGATCTTGAAGGTCTTTTCCAACCGTGGTGATTCTGTGAAATCTGGCTCTGTCTTTTTAATCAACAATTAAAAGTTCCTTTTAGGAGCCTGGCATCCTTTGCTACTGATATTACAACTAGTTTCCTCACTTTTCCTCTTGAAAAACCTCCATGCTAATTTTTTCAGTCTTCTTGCTTAGCAAGTACTTTTCACAGTAGAAAAGCAGACAGGACTCAAAATTATTTCATAATCAGTTTTCGGTATCTATCTTCACAATGATCTGACAATTTATAATAGATACAGAATGAGTAAAACAGTGGGAAAGAAACATTTATCTCTACCCAGATATGTACAGCATTCTGCCATAGCAATCTTTGCTATTTTTCTGAATACTTTTTATATACAGAATAGAAAAAATAGATACACACAGGAGAAACAATGAACACAAATCCACTCAATCCAAATAAAAATCCAAACAAGTTATCAGGCCTGCAACCAATGATTCAGGTATATGCTTTCAGATATGCAGCCAATGCATCAAGATAAACATAGATTTAAAACAAACGTCCTGGTTTTACATTAGTTATGTTCGCAGTTCAGACAGTTTATACAGGCAAATATACAGCCAAACTGTACAAACCACTGTAACCTGCTTGTGGACAGTACTGGTAACATCTTCCCTTACCACACTAAATGCTTCGCTGCTTATCACATCTTGCTTCTATTCTTTGATTACCATGGCGACATGATACATCATTACTATCATATCCACCTTCTACAGAAGATAATTTAAAAGTTCTCTAGTAAAGTTTGAAAGTTCAGCTCAGTATTTTAGTTAAGAAAGCTTCCTATTTTACTGCTTAGATTCAAGTGAATCATAGGCTTGCTTCTCTTATTTGCTTTCCATATAATTTCATATTAAATTGGATATACGCTGTTCAACAGAAAAAACACACCCTGAAAATTAGAACTAAAAGTGCGTAGGAGTAAATACATTAATTTGCATTAGTTTAAATCTTCACATCAGACTGCAACATACATTAAACTTTAGCTCCAGACAGTAAGAAACTGGAGCTCTTGGCAGACTGAAACAAGAAAAGAATAAGAAAGAAAGATGCTGCAGTGCAAACAGACCTCTACATGTTACCAGTAAACTCTACCCTTAACAGCAATTAAAACATATCTGACTTCAGTATAGGTAGTTGAAGCAGGGAAAAATGTGACTCAACCACTAGAATTGTATTGCTACTCAAGAAAAAAAATGAGTGTAGCTCTGAACTCTTAAAAAAAAAAAGCAACAACCGCATTGTATGGTCTTAAGCAAGTCAGAGTCTTCCTGTATCTCATTTTTCTTTTTTTTTTTTCCTAAGGGCAAATAGGACACAGGGGAATCTTTTGTCATTATATTTATATGAAACTCAACATGATGGTTTTCTAGGGCATCACAATTAATCGTGATAAATAATGTCTATCTTAGAGGAGGGAAAAAAGTAAAGCAAGAAAAAAAAAGTAGTGCATAAAGACAAGCTGCTCAATTCTCGCTTTCACATATAGGCAGTGGATGAAGGAGGTTAAAATTTGCTACTTTTTAGAAAGATAAGAAAGCTAACTAAAAAAAAAAAACAACTTCACATTACACATCTGGGTTACACATTGACCATGCAAGCACATTTTGTGTTCAAAGTTCCTTGCAGTTAGCTGAATGGCTTCAAAGAGAAGTCCCTTTTGGGCAAATACATAACCTATTCAGAAAACACTATTCGTAGCATGTTAAAAGAATTTACTAAGCAGTACTAACATAAGAATCAGAAAATCTTGCCAGTTTTAAAATTCACCATCCTCAGCTTATATTATTGACATTCGTCCATCATTTTTTTTTTAAATCACTGTTAGCAGTAAAAACTGTTTCTCATCTCTCACTTTTCCTCACCCCTTTACTTCTCCTCCACTGCATTCATCTGTATAATTTCAGTCTATTCCCTCTAAAATTGCCTGAAATATAGTAATATTAAGCTAAACCATTAGTGGTTTACAAAGAGATTTTTTCCTGAAACAGCTGAGCTTTTAGTCCAGAAAACAGTTAAATACATATATTAAAATAATATTTATCACAAAGAAATCCAAAACAAACTCACCTCAACAACAGACACCCCTCTTCCCAAAGAGAAAAATTCCCAAAGTAAAAAAAAAAACAACCCAAAAGCTATTTCTACATCGGGGTAGAGATTGCTTCCTATAAAGCTAAAATACTCAAATAATTGAGTTTTGACATTTACTCTAATCACCTTTCAACAAAACTATAAACACATTTACTCTGGCCTTTCAGTCCCTCATCGTTACATCGATACAGAATTTTTTTTTACCTGAGTTTCTACTCAATGAGTATATAGGTTGTCCAAGTTCTTCCTCTCTCCTTCAATCTGCAAAGTATAATTCCCTTTTGAAGCACAAGTCTCCTTTTCTCATGAAGATAGACCTGAAAACCTGAGTTTATGTAAACCAGCAGTGCAGTTTGGATGGGACACAATTCAGCCTTCTCATTCCTAAGACTTCTCTTAGGAGTGAAGAGGTAACTCACTCAATCCTTTCTTTTAATACAGTAATGCAAAATACAACACAAATGGTGTGTTTTGAATCATACCTCACATTAGCTGATCCTCAAATCTCTGCTTTTAGATCTAACTACAGTGAACAGTAACAGTTAAACTGGATTAGCAGGAAGCCCTAGAAAAGTTTCCAATGCTAGAAGTGTTAAAGACCACATTCAGATGCAAGTTTCATGTAGCTTGGATGATTTTCAGCTGAGCTTTATTTACAACCACATGTGGAACACTTGAGACAATTTTCAAGAACTGTCTATAATTTCATATGCAAATTATCTACATAATTACTCAACCCTTCTCCTTTTACATGCTTAATAGATTTCAAGCAGTGATGCTCAGCACATTATGTATGGTATACACGACTGCAACAAAGATCTCCCTTATCCGGAAACACAAGCCAAGCAGCCTTACAGGTGATGGAAAAAGGAGGATGGATTTTGATGCAACAGTGCAGATTCAGCAAAGGTAGGGCAACACAGATCTTAATGCTGTATTTGAGGTCAAGTATCAATAGCACAGGAAAAACACAACCAACATATTTTATTAAAAGACAAAGAACAAGTATTTGCATCAGTTTCTTCCCCTCTGAAACATTTCTCCATAGGCATTTCCACACCAAAAAAAAAAAAGAAAAACAACTGTATTTAGGGACAATGAGACCATTTGTCATTTAAAAAGTGTTGCAAGTCATAAAGTACCCCTTCATAGCATAAACATTCTATAATGGTTGTAGCAAGCCACTGCTAACATGAGTAACATTTCATGAAAACATGCATCTCTACAATCAGAAGGAAAATAACTGCATCTAGTTCGTAAAAAAAAAAAAAGCATTGCGTTTAATAAAAATTATATTATTCTTATTTTCAAAAATTAATACTTTTTCGAATCAATTTCATCACCTAAAGTAGAAAATAGAACAGCCTATGATTCTGAATTTAAAGAAACTCTGATAAAACTTGCTTAAAACTACCTCTTGGAAATCTGTCAAGCAACCAAGTGACTCATGTAGTGAAGAATAGATAATGCCCTATAAACCACAAAAGAACCTCTGTGTCTCAGATTTTCAACTCTATGGGGCTATGACTGTCATGGTTTAACTGCCTTTCTTTGCTACGTACTGTATTGGCAGTTGTTTATATTTCTCTCTTCTCCACCCTTTGCTGCTATGCCAGTGGAATTTGACAACACCATACTTGGAAGCCAGTTTCAATCTGTCCTCTTCAAGCCAAACTTCCTGAAGTTTTGCATGGCAAGCTGCAGAACATCTTATCTACCAGTTTGAATTCTAGCTGCAAAGCGGTTTTAACATCAGAGACAAGTAATTAAATACTGGTAGGCAATTTCCACCACTCCACAGTAGCATAACCATCCCATTAATCCTTCTGAAGAATTACTCTAGAAGAGCAATACTTCCAAATATATTACACTAATAGAAATTATTAAATTAAAAATTAATATTATTAAATTAAAAATTAAATATATTACACTAATAGAAATTTTAGCACATATGGACTATCCTTGCATTAATTTCATCTGAAGCTGTGATACTGAATGGCACACTTCAAACACAAAGTTGCAAAAAAAATAAAAAAAGGTCAGATAAAAGATATAATTGTAAAGCAGTCATTTTCTCATATTTCCAGGACATGCTATATCTGCCTTGAGTTCAGTTACGCCAAAAATTAATACAAATACCTATGATGTATGGATTTTGCTTTGCATAAACACAACGCAGTACTGCGGTTCAGGTATCTTGTTATAGGTGTTCAGCTCATCGCTATGTTTTTGTTGTTGTATATTGACAGTCCTGCTTTTCTGTAGTCAGAGACAAAGAATTGAAAATATTTCTGTTGCAATATTTCTATATTTCGAATTAAATCTTAACTCTTATTTTCAAGAAATCTTCTAATTCTGCTGTTTTGCTGAAAAGGCAGGACCACATGCAAGGGAAATCAAAGATCAGCTTGATCACAAAGGATAGCTTTGTCTTTTACTAAAGCAGATGTTTAAAGTTGTTTTGTTTAAGGTCATTAAGTGTTTATAGGAAACAAATTCTAAATATTTGTCCACTCCATAAGATTTTGCAGTATTCACCTGTTTACAGAGAGATTCCATCAGCACTACAAACGGTATTTGGGAGGTCTTGGCCCTCTATCTTGTGCTCAGACCCCCACATCTGTGAGAAAGAATGCTTACAATAGTGAGAATATGGGAAGCATGTTTGGGACAGCAGCCCAAATAGCTATAATGATCTCTTGCAAGGTTAAGCACTCAAAATTGAGGAAATTCCAAACTTCGAGTTGCTCTGGCAACCTTGAGTAAGGAATGAGTAGACAGTGCCTCACAAGTGCAACGATCATTCAAGTTGCCCTGGTTTTCATACACTTTCGAAACACACCAAAACTGCATTTGAGCAGTTATGTAAGGTCATAGCTTAAAAGCCACAGCATATGTAAAATCCTTACAAAGTACAGCAGCAAATAAATGTAATGGCTATATATGTGCGCATATACTTTGTGAGTTCATGTCTTCAATGGTGATTAACAATTACAAAAGACAGAGCAGAGCAGAGAGTTGTGTAAAAACTACAGACTGAATAAGCACATAAACTGTTACATTTTTTGGAGGGTTTAAAAGATTCAAAATTGTTACAAATCTGTTATTGCTTACAATAACTAATAAACTAACTTTTCAAAGGTCAAGTATCTGAAGCTGAACTCTAGCACCTAACAAGCTATAACACACACTATGAAATAAAGATAAACATTTAATTAGAAATTATAAGCACTAAATATTTTCATTAACTTTATTATTATCAATTTCTTCTAATTTTCAGGATGGTTGAAGGTCACCTTTTTTTAATTTTTTTATTTTTAAATCTTCTCCCACCCTCCTACTATCTTGCATTTTTAAGGAATGGTTAAGGATAGGAAGCTATATATTCCTCTATCAAAGACCTGATTTCAAGTCATCTATTATTTCATTTCCTTTTTAATATCTCTACTGCTATATGATCTATAAATATTTCCTAGTTAATGGATTCATAACATCACTATTCTACAGTGATTATAGTACAATGTCTAAAATACTCACCTTAATTAATACCTAGCAGTAACAAGACAAGCAAGTAGTGTAGATATTGCATCTCTTGTTCAGAAAAAAAGCCTGAATTATTTAATGTGAACAAAAAGTAAAAAGGGAAATACAGTAATCATAACTGAAACATCGTCTATTAACACAATTACAAATAATTTAGAAAATATAAGAAAACCACTGCAATTGTTGCTTCAATCTATAAAGAAACAAACTGCTCATTATTTCAATTACTCTGTTTCTGTCATCATTACTTCAACTATAGTTTGCATCAATTTGGTATTGGAAATGAAATTCTACACAAATCTCTGCACCACAGGTTATGACTAAGCTATACACTGTTACTATAGAAAATAACTTTGAATGTGAAAATTCTGTGAACCTTAAATAGGACAGAAATTGTAAACACAAAAAGCCGTCTGGTAGTATATAAAATTGAAGAGAAAAAATTAGAGGCCATTCTCTATTCACTCTGCACAATCACAAGAGGCTTGCACTGCCTATCAGCATGCATTTCAGATACAAGATCCCTCCAGCACAGACCACAAAAAATGGAATTAAGTGCTCTCTGTCTGGTCTGGACAACTTCAAATCTTTATGAAGCAGAACAGAGAATTCTATCTTCTTCATTTAAAGTGCTGTGAGACTAGCACTTAGATTCTGAATGAATCCTGTGAGTGAATAATATGTGTCTGATTGTTCATGGGTGAAGCGTGAGGTCACTGGGAAATCTTTTGATTTTCTATTATTTGTGTAGGAACTCAGTGAAAACCTTACTCTACAAAACCTATAATCCACTCAAAGGGGTTCAAATAAGCATATTCTTATTTTTTGTCAATTTGTGCATTTTTAATCCAAGGTATGATCACCTAACTAGAGCTCATTTGATAATCCAACACACATCAAGTAACATTGCATAGCTCTGGATCTTGAGCTCTTTCATTTTCATATTCTGATTATGATGGGTCACAAGTGAAAAAACAAAACCAAACAAAAACGACCACAACCGACCTCATTGTGAATCAACAAAATAGAAACAAAACAACAATAAACTGGTCCCCTTCCCATTCTGGTTAACAGATCTCCTGAGGAAAATACATTAAACTGGAATTGAA